>NW_028227274.1:10755000-11010000 GCF_978045245.1 Mus caroli | reverse complement strand
TTGAGTGTGCTTTACAGCTCATGGTCAGAGCTTGGCTCAGATGACTACATAATCTAGAGAGATAACATCCTGGGCTTGCAAAGGCAGCCGTGGGAGTCAGCAGGGTGCATTCCTGTGGGTGTCAAATGGAAGCACAGGGACTTCACTTCTGCTACATTTTGGGATTTTGGGGATTTTTGTTCAACACACCTCCATTTTTTCTTATCTGTTCTCTACTGAATTCAGTAATGTCTCTTGCCACAGTCCTAGCTGCTTAGGTATTGAAAAGCAATTGAAGGGTGTAATTTACAGACTGATAAATCAGCTCCATTTAGCTCTGGAGAAAGAAAAGCAGAGCGGGACTTAGTGAAAGGGAGCAATATTCCTAAAAGGAAGTCAGTATGATGCCAGTAAGCTTTGTGAAGTAGAACATATTTTGAAAGCACAGGAGTCATGGCTGGAATGGAGGAGAGAAGTAGAGTAGCCCATATTAGCAATGTGGGAGAGGGCTCTTTAAACACCATAGATGGATTATAGGACAGTGTTCAGCAGACAGGAGACAGAGACTGGGAGAGCTGGGTATGTGGAAGGTGGGGAAGCTAATCCTAGCAGTCATGAGAAATGAATTGCATTATAATTTCTAGCCTTAATGGACGTGTGGTTTTTCCCCTCATACTTTAAATGTCCTAATACATTTGTATTTTCACTCTCTGAATTTGAATCTATATATCAAGAAACAATTTATATTATTCCTAATTAGACAAAAAAAAAATAACCACACAAAGTCTTTCATGTCTTTCTAATCTCACCCTGTTCCACCAAAACAGATCTGTGGAGGTCCTATCAAATGGATATGTCAACTTTTATGCTATAATACTTGGGAGAAGAGAAGCTGTAAGGCTCTTTGTCACACAGAGGAAAGCAGGATGTTTATTGTGTGTGGAAAGTTTTGATGCAGCAGCGTGACAGTAAACTTAGAATCTACCCTGCCAGAAGTCAGACATTGCTGTTTATTCATGTTAGCATAAGGTTTAATTATTAGCATCATTGAGTTAACTCTGAGTTCTATATCAGTAAAGAGCCTTATGTTATCCCTTTTTGTGACACTGCAGTACAGATTAAAATTTCATCTGCCAAGATTATATGGTGTATTCTGATTTCGGGAGGCAGAACTACCGTGTTCTCACAAATAGAGCAGCCAGCCCGAAAACCTCTGACTAATCATATACCTTTCTTATGGCAAAAGCTGAAGTCGTATGGATTAAGTTTTGGTGAAAAAATTATAAACCTACCACCACAAATCTAATCCATTCCATGGCTTTGTAAACAGATATTGAAAACCATTGTTTCCTTTGCTCTGACTCTAATCATAACACATATTTGAAATTTCATAACTTTCTTTTGTTCCATCAGCACACATATTCTAAAGTGTATAACATTAATAAATAGAGGCATAATGAATGTGACTAATTGATTTTGGCAGTCAAAGACTGGCATACTTTTTGTACAATAGGGAATCCATTCAAGGAAGCTGAACTGCCATTAAGAGCAAAGCTGCGGAGCGCTAACGGTTTCTAATTTGGATTCTGTGTGAGGTGAGCAGAGCGCAGTTATTCATAGTAACTCGCCACTTAGGGTTTTTGCTTCATTAGTGACCTTTCCCTTACCATAGCTCATTCCCCTAAGTACAGATTTGGTGTTCTGGAGCACGGTGTGCACTGAAAAGCGCAATTCTGGGTTTTTTTGTTTGTGTTTAGGAGTGCGGGGGATTGAACCCATAGCCTCGCTCATGCTAAACGAGTCCTTTACCACTGAGCTACATCAACAACCCTCTTTATTCCCTTTATTGAGAGACAGGGTCCCACAAAGTTCCCTGAATACAAAGCTTCTAAGGGATCTGTCAACACTAGAGATGAGAATATAAATGTTCCCACATCTTACTTTTGTCTCATCCTAGCCACACTTCTGGGCCGTTGACATATTTAGTCATGGGTTCTGCTTGCCTTGTGAACAAAACTGCCAGTAGTAACTGGCTTCCTAGATGGAGGCAAAACAAGCTTATTAACTTGTAAGCACAAATACCCATCTACAGCATCTAGTAGGAGTTAGTGAAAAATTAATTCCTTGAAACTCCAAGGGAAAAATAGGCCTGGATTGTATGATCAGCCTTACCTTTAAAAATGTGACTGGCTTTCAAAAGTAATTTTACCTCCTTTATAAAGTCTCTGCGCACTAAGCTATATTACACGGCTGCAGTTTAATAGTGGACAGAAGATCATATTGGGTGTCACTGAGGCATTAATCAATGGAGTGTCATTACACATCATTAACAACTCTGTGTTAAGCTCCGTCATCCGAAACCAGAGATAGTGTGCACCAAGATACCCGTCGTTTAGTGCAGGCAGAACTGATTTAGAAGGCAGAGAATGACTGTTGTAAAGAATTTGCAAGAACTAAAATTTATATTAAAAATAACTTTTTTTTGCTTTGCAGTCTGGTTTCCCAAAGGACAGAGCCGATGTGCTCGGCGGCAATTAGGGGAGTTCCAATGGGAGGTCGAGTCATTTCCAAGCACAGTGCAATTGATTTTTCACCAATCAGAATAGGGAATGAGATGTTCTAAGTCTATTATTAAATTATTTATGAAGTCATATTAAATCTGGCCACTACTCCTGGCATTTCAGGTTAGTGAAGATTTCTCAATCACAGGGATGGCAGGCTGGTGAAGGGTGCATTTCTTACCACCCTTGGTTGCTGTGATTTCACTGAGATGAGCAGGCTGGGAGAAGAATGGGAGCTACTGTATTGTCGGCATCTTAACTAGGCGGTGCTCACCTCACTGGCTATGAATTTGAGGTAGCATTTCACAATTGGAGGAGTGGTCACTGCTAGAGATTACACCCTAGACTGGTGATTTTGGTACCATTAGTACGTATGGACATATCAGTTTCTGTCAAGAAATGTCCCACTAAGGTGCAAGAGGAATGCATGAGTGCAATTCTGCACGACATGCTCAGTAAGGGAAGACTGGGGAGGCATTATAAGGGCTTTCTTGGTCCGTTAAGTTAATCTTCTCTTCTAGATGATAAAACTACCACTCTGGTTACCCTAAGCATCTCATGTCTTTCCTTACTTTGCCTCTCAACTCATAGTGTGTCTTAGAAGCAACATTAGGAGAGCTGGCCTTCAAGAACCATGCAAACTGGAGACCCTAGTTCATTTATAGTTTAAGAAATACTAAATTCTCTATCCAGGGTCTCTGACTTTTAGGTTTCTTGTATCTATAATTTTTAATTAATTTTATCTTTAAAGAAGAGAACATCTCAACTAAAAACCTGACTGCTTTGCACAAAAAAACCCATGTTTTGCTTCATGGCATGAAGTTCTGTGTCTATAAATCAGGCCACCGCTGTAGCCTCTTGATGTGTTACTAGCCGTCCACACTCTGCGCAGTCCTCTCACATCTCTCTGCTTCATCTGTCAGATGGGCTTGGGCATAGCAGGTCTGTATACTCTCATGCCACTCTTGTGAAAATGAACTGAGAAGACATGGTATAGTTATGCAAAGCAATAGTTAAATGTTAGCTCTCGCCACTTAAAATGAGTATGCTTTTATTTTTCCTTCTTCGATTACCATTGGCTCCCTAGAAACCAATGAAGCCGAAGTTGACTTTTTTGTTATAGAATTAGTTGGATGGTAAAAAGAGAAAGCTAAACCACCTGAAAAGGAAAACAAAGTTTAGAGTCAGTCTTAAGAACTATAGTCAGAATAGTCACTATGGAAACTAGTCCCTGCAGTGTGCCCTCTTCTCTCTCACACACAGATAATGTCTACATGTGGGCCTGTGGCACATAGATCCTGGTGCATGTGTGCACATGCACACATGTATGTATGCACATGTGTACACACACGTGGGTGGGGGAGCAGTCAACACCCTTCCTATGAGCTTTAACCACTTCGACTAGAATTAACTGATTCCCGGCTTGCTCGTACTTGGCATTGGTCAGTGTGCAGTGACTTGCATGGGGGGTGGTTGTGTATGTGGAGGAGGGCACTATGCATGCCTGGAGGATCTCTCAGATAAGTGGGTTAGTACCTCTGACAGGGTTCAGAAGTGAAGCAACCATGTTCCTTTTGTGTTTCGCTCCTGTGGTTTAGTGACATTGGCAGGTTTCAAAGATCTCCTTTTTAGAGCTGATTTTATAGAAACTTGCCTGTCCTCTCCCCTTCCTCTCCAAATTTTAAAATCAGGGTTTCACTGTTGTCTATTGTGGACTGCTTTTTTTTGTTGTTGTTGGGAAGTCTGTGCCTCTCCTGGTATGTGTTTGGGACCGGGTGCACACTACACCTTTTCAGGTCCACAGGGATAAGACCAGATGGAAGAATTTGATTATCTAGCAGTAGAGGACCAACTGTTCAGTTGGATACAGAACCGGGAGAAAAGGGTTGAAGAGATCTAAAATGGCTGTCGTATGTGGAGCCAACAGTTTCCGAAGGGAACCAGGCAGGCACTGAGGTGTAGTAATGTAGAATCTCTTCCAAGTACCAGCTGGGGCTTTCAGGAGCCGCTATCCCCACAGCAGACACTCAGCAGGCTCCGAGCAGCTTGACTTTACCATATGTGGAACTTTTTATTCTCCACCTCGCTCCCCAGAGGGACGGGCCACAGGGACACCAGAGGCAGGTGAATTGCTCTTAATGCAGAGCACTAAATCACTGGGTTAACATGAGAAGCCTGGAGAGAGGGAATGGAGCTGCAGACACTGACTCGGAGTCTCTTAACCTTGGAGCTATTCTGAGCACCAAAAAAGATGCCGCATAATGTTTCATTAGACGCTCTCACCTTGTGCGCACCCTCCTTTATGCGGGTGACCTTTCCCTCCTTGTACATATTTCCTAAATGCTTTTAAAAGCCATTCAATACTTCAGAATGCTAACGGTACATTTTGTATTCACACAGAATCATACCTTTAAAGTAACAGGGGAGCTGAACAACACTGCAGACTGTGATTTGTGGGAGTTCCTTGCTTTCTCTCTGTTCAGACACCCCAGTTTGACAGATGGGGCACAAAGCCACAGAACAATCCATAACTCCAGTTTGTATCATAAATTTTTAGTCCCTGCTCCTCCACCAAATGCCTGCGTCCTGGTAGCTAGGATTGTCATGTAATGGTGCTGGCATGAATTAGTATTGTTTAAGACATTTCTTCATAGTGGACATAGAAATACATTTTTAAAAAAAATAAATAAAAAGACACAGGGTCTTTTATTTAAAAGAGATTTAAAAATAGAACCATCTGTCAGGGCCCAGTTACAACAAAATGCGAGAATCAACTCAATGGGATCTTTCAAAACTGTTAGTAAGTTCTGCTTTGTTTGTGCCTTCCGCCTAATTGTGTTTATTTTGTTCCTAAAATGCCCCTGCCCTGGTGGATGGTGCTGCCTTTCAAATCAGTATGTTTACATGCCCTCAAAGACCCAGTCTCTGATTGCAGAGTATTTTTTAGTGAAAATGTACTTAGGGTTTTGTTTTGTTCTGTTCTTTTCTGTTCTGTTTAATTCTGTGACCTTCTAGCTGACTAGGAAGCAAACACATCACAGGAGAACATGAGGGAAATCGTAGAGAATGAGGGCACAAATCTCTGGAAAGCAGAACTGTGTTTATGAGCAGCCTTCCAGGTGGACTGTCCTGAGGTCATATTGGTTGTCATTTGATGATCCTTTGCTTCCTTTGGAGAAACTGAGGACCAATTTCAGTGAAGGAGGTGGCCTTGCGCTGATGGAGAACAGGTGACTTGATTTCTCTCACACACTAGGAGCTTGCACCGGGCTCAGGTTAAGTCACCGGAAAAGGAGTCATGAGGGATGCAGAGCAGACCAGCTTCTTATAGTTAACAAAAATGGAAAATGCAATCATTAGTCCAACAAGCCCGCCCACCTCAGTTAACCCTTATGAAACACCCATCCTATTAGTCAACTAAGATCTTCAAACAAATACTAATATATAGGTTAAATCAATAGGCCTGTATTATAAAGTAGAAGGTACGGTTGATTTCATAAATTCATGTCAGTATTCACTTGCTTGTTGTAGTGCTTGGGCTTAAAAGCAGGGCCTCATGCATGACGGGCACAGGCGTGGTCATTGAGTCACATCTGCAGCTTCAGTGATAATCTTTGAATATATGGGGCTGTCTTTGCAACAAGAACCTAATTCTACTGATTACCTGATTACATTTTCCTGTCGTCGTGTCTGCTAAAGGAGATGTGGATCATTTCAAAGCTGTTATCGAGAGATCGCAGGCAGAGGAATCTTTGTGTCTATGTGGGGAAAAGATTTTAACTGTATTTTGTATTAAGACTATACCAGAAACGAAAAGAAGCCAACAGATGCCCATCACAGCAGAGTGCCCTTCTGAGACTTCGGTGGGTGACGCATTCGTGTGGCACTACCCCTCTACAAAATAACGATTTTCAGTGTTTTTATGCATGGCCATGGTGATATAGTCTAAGACACTGCTGATGTTAAATTTGTATCAAAAATCTTATTTGGAAAAATCCAATTAACTTCAACATACACATTGAGACAGATTCTAGAAAATTTTAGGTTTATTCTGCTGCTATGGAATTTTGAACATCATGATAACAATTCATATTTTTTATGCTTCCCATATGAGCTGTAGTCTGTGGGTAGACGATGAGGTACATAGCAACAGGTTTGATTTGTGGGGAAATCTCTACCCTCTGTCTTTCTAATTATTTTTAATTTTTCATTTTAAGAAAAAAAGGGGGGATAGAAAAACTTGAATGCACTAATGAGATATAGCAGCTGAGTTTGAGATAGGAAAGTTCGCTTTTGAAAATTATTTATTTATTGGTAAATCTGTTAGAGTGAAACTTAACCTGAATGGCACTTTTGTGTTGCTTGTGGACTAACTTCCCCAGAACACGTTTAGGGGCTGAAGCATAAGAGAAGTCGGCAGCCTCGAGAATGTTGTCTGTCGGCTCTTACTGGTGATTTAAGCCAGTTGAACACAGAGTGGTTCTTTTTGGTGTCATTTGGCAGAAAAGGGTGGACTGGCATCGCGTGATGAGGAAGAGCCGTTTCTCCTACACATGTGCTCGAGTCTCTGTAACTCATAAATTCAAATTACTTTTAAAAGCTGCCCATGATACATTTGCTCATTAACCAGATGGAAAATGGCACTCAGGAATTTTCTACAGTGTTTTCAAAGAAAGAATCCAATTGCAGGCAGACATTCCTTAGTACAGTGTTTATGCAGCTGTACTTGTGATTAAATTACACCAACCCAGGCCCACATGTAGCCACAGAACTTATTGCTTAGAGTACAAAGCACCTTGTAAGAGCATGAGAACTCTCATTGTGATGTGTTTTGGCCTCTTGGCCACCGTATCAAGCTAGCATCAAAAGCCATGCCTGTGCTCCGAGGTCTCTGGAGAAGGAGCCCCGGGACAGAAGAGAGCTCCTCTCACTGTAGGAGGAACTCTGACAGTCTACCGGGGGATGCTGGGATTGCTGCTGTCAGCAGTTCCAACAGCGCAAACAGTGTGAAGAAGCTTCCACAGGGATTGAATTACTGAAGACTTCTGCTCCGTGTTTTTGGTATAATTGAGAGCACAGAGGGAGCTTGATTCCTCTGTCTTATGATTTGAAGGTGAAGACAAGAGCCTGCAGGGCTCTGTCAGAGTTATGGGCATGCTCAACCCAGACTTCAAAAAAAATCTAATTCCCATAAAACCGTACAAGGCTGAATTGCTTACCTGCATATAAAAGATTTACTTTCACTGAATCATTTAACACACAACCATATTAATTGCATTTTGAAAAGGAAAAGCAGCCCAGAATACAGCACAGTGAAAAACACCATCTCGGGTGTGTTAAAGAGCTCTGCGCTCCGAATGCCTGCTTGAAAGTGAAAGTGGCAGATACCAACACGACTGACACCCGTGACCACACACGAACACACAAGTCAGAGCTTCTCAAGGAACAGGACATGGGTGTTCACTGCTACTTCTGTTGGAAAGGAATTGATGCCCCTGTTGTAGAAGTATTGTAGCTACGCCTCACTGGTGGCTGTAACTATTATTCTGGGTGTGTAAGAAAAACAGTAAATAAGTGCAGAGAGAAAGAGGGAGAGAGAGAGAGAGAGAGAGAGAGAGAGAGAGAGAGAGAGAGAGAGAGAGAGCGAGCCATCTGGCTCTCCTCTGTCTGGTTTAGCGTGAATAGTGAACTGGTGGGGGCAGTAGTGTGATCTACCAATGACCCTACCTTTGTTGTCCTGTTTTATGCATAGTCTGACCCAAATGCCTCCCTTGGACAGGAGGGAAGCCAGCAGTGACAATGTAGTCTTACGGTGAAGGTACAGATAGCTTGATCTGTTCTCCCAAATGCTGCAAGGGTGCATCATCACCACACCTGCAGGGAGTTTGAATTAAACCGATGCCAACATGCAAGACTCTTTGGATTTACCTAGTTTCTCTCCTGGAAAAAATGTGGTCAAAGGGCTTGATAAAAATGAAACTGTATTGGAATGGTAGCTTGGTTTCTGGATGTGCTCTGGACTCAGAGGAGGAGGGTTAGGTGCTCCCCCTGTGTATCTACCTCTGCCTCTCACCCTCCTCCCTCAGGGTTGCCTGTGCTAGCCTCTTTTGACTTCTGGAACATCTTTAGGCATCCACTCACCTGAAACCCAATTAACCCACTATGGGGACAGCCCTGGAAGGCACAAAAGCTCACATGTATTTACACAGTGACCCAGCCTACTTTGATTTAACCATTCCTACTTGAAGCTTTTGTGGAAAAGAAGGGAGTACCACCCTAGAACAAATACCGATTGTCAGCTTTGCTTTCACATCGCCAGCCAGCAGATCTTTTCCAACTGGGAGTAATATCCTGTTAGCTGTGTGTAATTCTCCTTTCACCTGGGGGATTGAGAGTACCAAATGATTTCAGCTGCTCAGGCATTACATTTCGGTCTGTCCTCTCCTTCTGCCCCTGTCTTTCTCCCATATTCCTTCTGGGACCTTCTTGTCGTTTATAGAACAGTCAAGTTTCTCAGAAAACCTTAACCAGCAGGCTTCGTTCGGAAAGAAGCCTTCTGAGATGCCCAGAGAGGGAGAGCCACACACCTTCCACCCTCCTTACACCAGCACTACCCATCCTTCACTCAGACAATTTCTTTTTCTACTCTCAAAAAAAAAATGCTTTTTGAAGAGGAACATAGACATTTGTGTGACTTTGGGCTAGAGGCAGTACCTTTGGCCACGAACTGGGCACTGTGTATGTGATGTTACCACGGGCGTTCTGTTCGATTGCATTGTGTCTTAACAACAAAGCCCCCCGTGAAACTCAATAAAATTACCAATTTCACAGTTGATTTTCTTCCTGCTCTGCTCTGCAGCCCTCACACTCCTGGCCTGTCTCCACACACTGCAGGGGATGGTGTCGGACCAAACCAATCACACGGTGCTAAAAAGGAGGCTTGTTACCAACTAGGCTGTTCTTAATTCTCATTGTCATGTCCAGCAACTTTTACAACCTTTTAAGCACCTTTTGTCACTAGAGACATACCTGCATTTATTAGAAATGAAAGGGAAGTGTTGAACTGGGTGGCTGCTCAGATCCCACTGCTGGGCTCCAGAGAAGCCATGGTTGGATTGCACACAATGTATGTGGGCCCATTGAATTTCCCATGCTACCCTGTCATGTCTCTCTGATATTATTGACTATGCTAACTTTGGTAATTCAAAATTCAATCAAAGCCATAGGGCCTACACTCTATAAGCCTTGGATCACTGATTAGAAACTGAGTATTCCAGGTCTACTTGAGTCACTAACTAGCCATATGCTCCTGAATTGAAGTCCCCTCTTGTCCTTTGTCCCACTAGTGAGAGTAGTTCAATATAAGTGGGACACGTAAGGAAAATTTATTACTCAACATGTTTTTCTGCTCTTTACACTAATAGTCAACATATTATATGTCTCAAGTAATCAAGTCTTAGCCTGATAAGCCTCATACCCCTTATTATTAACTACAAACAATAAATATGACTTGATACTGTCTAGAAACACAACCTAAAGTATTGTAACTAAATTATAGCCTTGCTTTCAGTTAGAATACTCTGGTCACAGAGATAACCAACTTTGAACTATTTTCATTATGACTTGATATTTTTCTATTAACCACATCTAAACCATGAAACCACATTTAAGTTAGATATGGATTTGTTATTGATTTCTTTGGCAGTTCTCTTCATTGCATTCTTTTAGGAAATAATAGACTATTCTAACAGCCAAGCCCTGTTGGAGTTGTGTGCAATCTAGTGTATTTTTACAGGGCATTTTAAAATGTATTAATGCACAGAGTAGGCTGTAGAATGTGCAGTTGAGTGGTAGAGTGACCATAAGACTGGATGGAAAACGGGGTGGGTGGGTGGATGGTGGGTGGGTGGATGGGTGGATGGTGGGTGGGTGAGTGATGGGTGGGTGGGTGATGTTTGGGTGGGTGAGTGAATGGATTAATGAACTAGTGCACTTCAATGTTGAAATATGCACTGGTTTCATGTGTTACAGAACTACATGTAGTGTTATAAAGATTGCAAAGACTGCCTTTACATTTCAAGTTGTGTATCACTTTTATATCCTTCAGCTATTGTCTTGAGTTTGCTTTTATTTTTGGCTTAAGTGAAGCTTGTCTTTACCATTGTAACTCTTCACACCAAGTATTTGGGGAAGATTGCTTTCAGGTGTGATGGCCAAGACCTTTCCTCTCCATTCAGCGTAACTTCATCATGGCTCAGTTTTGTGAACCCAAGTGCATAGTAGTTCTCCTTTGGCGTCCTCTTGGAGGAAGGAAGAATGGCTCTTCTGAGCTTCCAGATGACCCGAGCATAGACTTCCTTTGGGAAAATGTGACTCACACAGGAGATTTAACTTTCCTTACATTTTCTGCCTTGCAACACCCACCTCAGCTCCCCGGACGATTGGGAAGTTTGAAAATCCCACAGAAGTCAATTCCCATGTGTCCAGGAGCTACTGCTGATCATGTTGTGACCCGCCATCCTTGTTAACGAAGTGGTTGGGGAATATCAGAAGCCAACCTCCTTGTCTGTCGTTTAGGGCTAGAAACCAGAATATCAGTAACAAAGAATTACGCTGCCTACTGGTCTGGAAATATAAAACAAATCGGGTTTTGTAAAGTGTAGACTTCTCTCTGACACCCAGCCCTTCCCTGCACAGACTCCGTTTCCCAGCCTGCAGTTGCAAGCACATGCGTACTGCTCTTACTGCCGTCAGTGTGTGTGCACAGCTCTCTTCTCCTTTCAGTCAGGAGATTCCAGGGTTTTCTAAGTTCACTCTTCATGATTGCAAGCAAAATAAGTACAGCATTTATCTTCTTCAGCATTACTGACACATGGGCAGATTTGAGGAAGTACAGCATTTCATTGATAATCAACCCTCACCCACCGTATTAGCCATTTCACCACACACCATGAACCTTGAGACTAACTGCCAAAACCCATTCCCCTCTCTCATGTCCATAATAGTGGCATTTGCGTTTTCTGGTCCCCAGCACCAGCTGTCACACTTGATTTCCATGAGATTTTGTGTACATCCTTCCCAAATAACTTTAATTGCTTGAAAATATATATACTCTATCCCACTCTGTGTGTGTGTGCGTGTGCGTGTGCGTGCGTGCGTGCATGCGTGCATGCGTGTGCATGTGTATGTTTTGAGGAAATTATTACCCAGCCCAAGGCAGGTGGACTGAGGAAGAAGGACACAAAGGCAGTGTGACATGCTATGGTGCCTGGGGTTTGGGATGCTCCTGTCACAAGCTTTCATAATGAGAATAGTTCATAGAACCATGAGTTATCATGACTGTGACCTGCCTCGGGAGGTCCCATGCCACATCTGTATTAACAACTGCATCTGCTTCAGGGTAACCTTATTAGCTTGCCACAGCTGAGCCAGGGGCCTCAGGAGATATTAGACCAAGTCCCCAGAGAAGTCTAAGGCTTCTGCTCTCCCTAGATTTAGTGTGGTGTCCAAAATTTAACATCAGGACCTGCTGAATTTTATTTTGAATTATCTGCTATAGCAACTCTAGCAGAAAACAACACACACCACAATACCCCTAAAACTTGGCAAGCTCCCCAAATGCCAGCTCCAGTTCCCATTATGGCATATGGCTTGTGTGTTTCACATAAAAAGCAATGGAAATATCAAAGGAAAAATTCTCACCTTGATTTCTGTTTGTCTTCTCACTCTGGGAATGTACAAAGTGCTGCAAAGAACACAAAACCCAGAGAACACAGAAGTGTGAACTTCTCTGTGCAAATTTTACTTCCCTGTTCCACAGCAGAAGAAGTGAAGAAAATTCAAGTCAATGGAGTGATGTGGTAAGAAAATATGTGTGTGTGTGTGTGTGTGTGTGTGTGTGTGTGTGTGCATGCGCGTGCCCGCACACATTTGGTGATTTTACTTACACACACACACACACACACACACACCTCTCTGTGAAGGAGCCCTTAAGTGAGTTTGCTGCTGCAACTAAATTCCTAAAAAGCTCTTTCATTCCTTAGTTCAAATGAATCTGTCAGAATTAAATTCAGTTTTGTGTATCTCACTCATTCATCCATCCATCCATCCATCCACCCATCCATCCATTCATTATCTCTTAAACAGTAAGAGTAACAGAAGAGCAAAGTCACCTGAGAATCGGCATGCTAAAGGGGACCTCCCAAGTACACAGGTGATTACTCACAAGGGGCATTCTCTGATGGACAAAATCTTACCCAATTTTATTTTCTTGAGTTTTATATCAAATACTTTCAAAGGTCTGAAATGAGCCATTGGTGGCTAAATCAAATGATACTTGACAGAATTCCAGCTTTAACTAATAGAATGCTCCTGACAGTGAGTGTACTGGGGCCTCCCACATTTCCTCTCTATTCATCTCAAACCCTCCCTGAGGTTTAGTCCCTCCTTGGTAGACTGAGGAGCTAACAACTCAGTTGTGTCCTTGGCACCACACATTTGCCATGTGCATCTGTGCTGTTTAGTGCTACACTGGGCACACCAAGACCAAGAGGCGCCAAGTAGCACATAAGCTGCGTGTTGACATACCTGATCCTGGGCCTTTCTCAGCAAGTCAAATTTAGCTAACTCTCATAGAAAAGCCTTATATTTCAGGCATTCAGTGAGCCATGATGAAAGGCCTGCTATTCTTTAAACATTTTGCATCTTTTTCTTTCCTTGCACAATGCTGGGGATGGAACCTAGGGCCCCGTGCATGGAGAAAACTGCTCTATGGATAACCTAGAGCCCCACTCTAGGGCTCTTATTTTTTCCAGCCACATTAAAATTGCCAGCTTCTTTTCCCTCCTAATTAGTTTACATGCAAACCAACTCATCTGGATTTTGCACTGGGAGTCACTGCACCTAAGCAGAACTCTTTGCCATCTTATCCCCAGATGTGATTGTAACTCGGGCATCCATTTTTACAAACCACAAAAGTTCATTTTAGTCCTGAGTGGCATTTTGGTTGTTCGGTGTTGGGCATTTGCAGTAAGCAATGCTCTTGTTTCCCATATTCTCTGGCCTGGGTACCCGGCCCCGCAGTGGCTCTCCCTGGTTCCTGGGTCCTAAGGCTGTCTGCCTTTTGGACAGCACGGTAAATAAAATCACTGGGAATGAATTAAAGAGAAAGCTGTCACAGAAAAAAAAAATGTTCAGCTCATTTTGTAAAATGAGTATTCACCAGGCCAAGTGAATGCAGAGTGCCGGCCAGTGGTCAGCATCCAGGCTCCCTTCAGCTGCTCTCTCCAGTGTCAGCGTGCAGTGTGAGAGAGGAAACCTCAGCCTGTTGCCAGGCCACCACCATGCACTTTCAGACTTAAGCTCAGTGCCCAGTGGTGTGGTGCACACCTCACCCCACAACTCTGCTCACCCAAGTCTGCTGTTCCTGCCTTTCGTTTTTCTCATGGGGCATCTCTGGTTCTTCACTCTTTTATCATTTTGTCGTCTCCCTTTTCCTGTCCTTTTGTTTTGAGCCCCCTGAACAGTTTCCTGGAGTTTTAATGCTTCTGTGGTTTCATGCCTGACTGCTGGCCTTTACCCCTGCACTCAGCTTCCTTAATCAGAGACTAAAGATATGTAAAGCTTACTTCTGGTTCTCAGCAATCTGTAGTTTTGTGATCAATTGAGAAAATGTTTAAAAGGCAAAAAGAATGTAATGCCTTGTTGACTGGGACTTGATGTCCTGTTCCATTTGGTGTAGAGCTACCCTTGAGCCCACCTTGAGGTCCTGGGGAGTATAAGAAAGCAAACTGAGCAAACCAGGAAGAACTAGTCAACGAATAGGGTTTTCCTATGGCTGCTCTTTCTGCCATGACTTCCCTGCATGGTTCATTGGATACTGTAAAATGAAATAAACGCTCAACACTCCTTCATCATGGGCTTTATCACAGTCATAGAAGCAAAGCAACAGTCACTGTTACAGTAGCATTTTATTGTTCTTCTAAATACCTCAAATACATTCCTGCGTGACATTGCAGCCATCTCAGATTGTTTCTTTGTGATAAGTTTTGAATAGTAAAAAGATGTAAGAATGTTGTCAATGTTCTTCCCATGAGCTTTAAAATCTATGGCTTAAAAAAAAATCTCATACCGATGGCCACGCCTTTTCCCTGTGAGTGTAACCATTTCTGGACACCTTTGGCCACACTGAAAAGTGACTATGGTTTGAACTGATATATTTTATTCCCAAAACTTTCATATGGATAATAGCAACCATTTCTCATCCCAGTTTCCAGTTTTTAATATGAGTGAGATTTACTTGTTCTGTTTTTTTTTCCTTTTTATTTGTTATTTTTGAAAAGAGCTTATTTCTACCTTGTTACCATTAAAAATTAGTGTTTGTCATTTTGCTTTCTAGGAAAGATTTTTAAAATTTTTATTTTATGTGTATGTTTGTCTGGTGCCTACAGTGGAGGGGAAAGGGTGTTGAATCCTCTGGAATTGGGTTGCAGGTGGGTGTAAGCTCATATGTAGGGACAAGAATAGCACTGCACAGAGCAGAGCTGGGGAGCAGCAGCCAGTGCTCGTGAGCACTGAGCCACCTCTCCAGCCTGACCATGGGTGCTTAGTGAAGAAGTATTCACATGCTAAAGGTAGGGAGCCTTCTGTCTTCCCTTACATCTCCCTTTTCCAAGATTTGATTTCTTTTTTGTGGTTGGTTGGTTGGCTGATTTTTGAGACTGGCTCACTACAGAACCCTGACTGTCCTGAAACTCACTATGTAGACCAGGCTGGTTTCTAACTCCTAGAGATCCATCAGCTTCTGTTTCCTGTATGCTGGGTTTAAAGGCATGTGCCCTGATGCCAGGCCTATGGTTTGATTTCTTAATGATGTTTAGATTACATTTTTTAAAACTTCTTAGCAATTTAAAAGTGCACCATGTCCACTTTATTTTGTTAATTTAAATTTAATTTTTTATTTTAATTAATATATGAAAACATAAGAACTGTTCATCTCAGTAAGGTTCCACATGGCTTTTTGAGACATATAAACATTGCATAATGCTCAAATTGAGTCAAGATATCTTTTTCATGAGAACTTTTCTTTGATTCATGGTGAGATGTTAGAACTCGTTCTTTCTAGCTTTTAAAAATATGTGTTCTCCTTAAGCACTGTAGTGTGAAATTGCACACTAGAAGTTCTTCCTCTTGTCTGACTTAGCATCCACCAACTTTCCTTCCCTCCTCGCTCTGTGAAGGTTCTAGAGACTATCATTCTAGTCTAAAATTCTATGAAAGAAACAGACTGGACAAACAAATGAGCTGCTTCAGGCTTGTCTTTCCTTGATTGCTTTGTATCGCACGGGATAAGGATGCACAGTTCCATCCACGTTGCTGCAGAGGTCAGGATCTCTCTATTGATGGCTGAATAGCACTCCATTTTATCTATGTGTTCTTCTCTTTTTCCCGTTCCTCAGCTAGGCATCCATTGGCTATCATGATATGCTGCAGTATCAGTGGGGATGTCACCTCCACATATTGATCTTTTCTTTTTAAATTATGTACACATTAGTGTGATGACTGGATTAAATAGGCCTGATTTTAATTTTCTGAAGAGCCTCCACACTGGGGGCTTCGTGGTGTCTGATTTTCACTTTCACACTAAAAGTGGACCATGGTTCTCCTTTTCTTAAATACTCACTAATTATTTCCTACACTTTTTTTTGTGTGTGTGTGTGATGATAGCCACCCTTACTGGGGTGAATAGAGCTCCTACTACAGTTTTGATTTGCAATTCCCCTATGATATTTTTTAATCTATTTACTGACCAATGGTAGGTCATCTGCTCTTTTAAAGGTCATTTCTCATTTTATTTTGCTATGAATACTTTGTGGTTTGGGTTGGTAGTTTGGTTGGTTGGTTGGTTGGTTGGTTGGTTGGTTGGTTGGTTAATGGGTTGATTGGTGACTGGGTTCATTGGTTGGTGAGTGGATTGGTTGGTTGGTTGGTTTAATTTTGGCCTCTTTAAGAAAGAGTCTTTCTATGTATCTTAGGCTGACTTCAAACTCAAAATCCTTTTACCCTGACCCTCTGGGTACAAGGATGGCAGGCATGCACCGGCACTCTAAGCCTTCTAGACTTTTAGCTTCTTATTTACTCTCCCATCACTCCCCTCAGGGGTATAGTTTGCCAGTACTTCCTTCCATGCACAAAGCTGTCTCCTTGATGACTGTGGCTTTTAGCCAGTGCAGTCAGTAGATGATGCGGGGACTGCCGCGGGGACTGAGGCTACAGACTGCATGTCAGATTTAAAATACCTGAGTAGATTGAGCTGGGTACAGTGTTTCTGCCTTCCTCATCCGACTTTTGACAGCATGCATGTGCATGTGCTTGGAAGAGCACAGTTCACATGGACAAAGGTGTCTTCTCAACTAAAAAGTATCCGCAGAGGTGTGTGCAATCAAACCCCCAGAACCAGCCACAGACATGGCCTTGAAGGGTGCTGTGGAAGACCTATTGAGATATTTGCTCCTGGTAAGAGCAGGAGCCCAGGGACTCCTACTTTATCTTCCGAGATGATCGGTAAATTCCCTTGCAGCTTAGCCTTCACTGAGCCCATCCACACAAACCCCCTCTATCCCTTTTTTGGTTAGGATCACAACTCCTGAAAACTCATCTGACTGGTTATTTGTAAGAGATACATGTTAATTCTTCACAAGTGATTTGTCTTAAATTTCAGGATATTAATGAACTAATAGTATTTCTTCTCTTCCTCTCCTGTACTTGGGATGATACTCGGCCCTGACTTGTTAGAAAGCTTGGTTGATTGAAGTTCACGTTGCCTATCCCTTCCCTCTCTCCTTCTTTCCCTCATGATTCCTTAGCGCTTGTGAACATTTCTTGTCACTGGGTCCCCAAATGCACCTATTTCCGCACGTCTCCAGGGGAAAGCCTTTCATCTAGACTCAATGTCACTTGATCGACTTGAGTAAACCTTAGTAATTAATTCATAAAGATACAGCAAGAGCCCATTCATAGCTGGTAGAAAGAGTAGCAGATTCAGGTCACAGACTGTTCCCAATTTAATAATTTCCTTAATAGTTGTATAAATAAAAGCTTTATTGGAAAAGGTCATGTTAGAGTTTGGATTCTATTTGTAAATAGTTGGAACTAAAATGAAAACAACTCTTGCTTTGCATAGCACCTTCACTTTGGTAATGGCACTCTCGGGGTGCATTCAAATTGAGAAGATGAGTAGTGGACACAGAAATAAACATGTCCTGGGTCTGGGATCGTGTCACTTGTGTGCCTTATCTCTGGTTTCCATGTCTCTGGTTTACTAGGACCATTGACACTAAATTTTGGAAAAGACCCCAGATTATACATTGGAGTTAAAATAATTTTGTTTCTTTTGTTGTGTTCTTGGTATTATGAATGGCAAGATTTTGTCTCTTCCTTAAGAACTATGCCAAGATATCCTGGGATGAGAAGCAAGGAGAAAAGGACAGGACAAAGGGAGGGAAAGTGTACCCTATAAAGGCCTTTGAAGTGTTACATGATCCATCTGCCTGTTTGAGGCTGAGGCTTAATCCCTTTTTAAAATGCATCAAATGTTTGAGTGCAAGGTTCGGCCCTAACAGCATCTCCGATTCTCTGCAGAGACATCCATGGTGCAATTTCCCAGACACTGTGTTCACAAGAGAACGGTTTGTTCCAAAGACCCAGCCAGACTGGAACCATGTGGAGCTGAAGTAGATAGGTGGTTTTCAGCAAAGTCCTGTGAAGTCCCAGCAGCCAGACCTCATAAAATCAGAGTAGGATGAGACTTTTAATTCCAAACTGAAACTGAAGTCATGTGATCAAGCTTCTTTTTACCCTCATTACCAGAGAAGAACAGGAAGAGGGCAGATGAGCCTGCTTCCTCGGGACTTCTAAATCCTGTTTGTGATGGAATTTCAAACTAGGAAATCAATTTTTTATTTAAACACAGATTTTCATAAGAAAATCACAGTAATAGGGTGTCATTTCCATGACCAAGAGCATTTCTTAAATTATTCAGTGTAGACAACATTCATTCATCTTAAGGTTGTAGCTCTCCCTCTGCATTAAGTTATACTGAGTACCACCACTTGACCAAATCACATGACAACTGCACTGTTTAAGAGACCCATGTAAACATAAACCTTAAATGTTGCTGTTTTGCTGTTTGTAGCTGATCAAGATATCAGACTTAGCAAATATTTGGGTCTGAATGCACTCCTATCCCAATGTTGCTCTCCCCAAGATGCTTAGGCACAAAGAGGTAGTCTACAATGCCTTGACAGTATCTCCAGGCCTGCATTGCTCTCTTTGACTCCTGCATCATGACAGCTGTAATTAAATGCTGCATCTAAGAATAGGCAAAGGAGTTTGAATTCACTCTTTACAAAGTTAGCTCTGGAGCCAACGGCAGACCTTTGTGTAGAACATCAACATTAGCCAGAAGTTTTCTCTTAAAAAGCATTTTCTGTTTTTGCTTTATGGCATAATATCAGAATTTTCCAGCATTTAATTAGTAACAGTTTTTAAACTTTTCTTAAGTTAAATTCCTGCTAGCCATAGAAAACATCCACTTATGATTGGCTAGACACTTAGTGAAGAACACCAGGTTTGGGGAATAGCTGAAGCATAGACAGCTAAAAAGCCACTTTACTGAAGAAAATAAATGCCTAAATGTAGGTACTTTGATTTTCATGTTATTGGGCTTCTTGCAATGTGTGGAGGATGCCATGGTATGGGTTCATACAAATCAGACTTTCCAACCATTGCTCCCTAATGCTCTACATAGATTGTGTGCAATCGATGTAGATTGCAATACACACACACACACACACACACACACACATATATATATATATATATATATATATATATATATATATAGTGAGTATTATTCTCTCCCAAGACCAGAAGAAAGGCCTGGACTCTGCCCAAGTCTTTAGTTTGTAAAAGCCATTCATTGTTTGTGCACTATGAAATCCCATGTTAAATTTACTCTAACTTTGAGTGACAACCCTGCCTAATTCATGGGGCCATTTCTAGTCTTTAAGCCTGGAGCCTTCGGATTTAACATCTGGGTATAATGAAAGCAAGTCCTGTTTTTCTGACTGGTTTGTTCTCCTGAACATGGAACTCCAGTACAACATGTGTACAGTGCCTGCCTTCACTATCCCACCCTGTAGCTCAGCAAACCTTAGGGGGTACGACATGGATGGAAAGCCTTGGGAGGTATAACCAAAGTCTACTCCAGCTTAGCAGATGAACATCTGAACACTTTTCATCCTCTTTTAATGAATCTTTCTTTGAAGCATTACCTTCAGTGAACCATTCATTCATTCAGTAACTTACTGGGCACAAAGAAAAATAGACTTGCATTTCCTCAAGGCAGTGACAGTAAAAATATAAATAATATAAATAAAGTGTGCTCAAGAACGAGATAGTAGGAATAGGTGAGGGATGAGTGGGCATCTTCAGGACCAAAGGCTTTGAAGAGCAGACTTCTATGGGCTAGGGTAATAGAGTTGAGTTCAATCTCCCAAACCCACATAAAAGAGCCAGGTGTGGTAGAGTATGCATGTAATCCTGACATTGGGTAAATGGACACAGGTGCTATCTGGTGCTTGCTAACCAGCTTTTCTAACCCTCTTGGGGAGCCAATAAGACACTCTCTCACACAAAACAGGATGGAAAGCACGCAAGGAACACTATCCAAAGGTGACCTCTGACCTCCATGTAGATGTTCAGTATGTGCTATCACACACATGTGGGCCTATGTACATACCTCTGCATACATATACATTCCCCATACATACACCATAGGGGGAAGCTGACTTGTTTCACATTTCTCTGTTCTTTTGTTCCTTTTTTTTTTAAAAAAAGAGACAGAATCTTACTGTGTTGTCCAGTATTCTACCCTCAGTTTCCTGGGGGGCTGTAGCAACAGCTATGCACCACCATGCTCCCCATCTATGCTAATGCATAGACTTTTCAGGAAGACCAATGATGAACAAGGTTGAATCAGAGCAAAGTACGATGTCATGCTTTAGAGATGCCATCTCACCCAAGACCCTGTTCTTGAGCCAGTGGTGCTGGGTTTTATTTTAAGGGCCATGGAGGAGATTTAGAAGGAAAGTAGCCTCATTAGACATGGGTCAGACTCTAGAGGAAAGATTAAAGGGTAAGAGATGATGTACAGAATGTTAGCCCATCAAATTCAGAAAATATAAAACTAAAGGTGGTGGCACTGGAAATGGAGACAAAATAAAACCAAGAACTATTTGGGAGTCATGACCCAGGGAGTATAAGTAAGATTCTTGGGAGTCTTGCCTCCTCAGCAGCCTAGAGCAAAACATCCTACAGAAAAGCCTTTCCTATATTTTTACTGCAGCTAATATTCCTCTTATCTTGATTCTCCAAGATCAACATTTTCTAGTTACTTAAAACTGCTCATTACCTCATGGTTTCAAGGCCAACGTTCCAACTTTGGGTTCTTCTGTCATATATTCCTGTGGTCATTAGCACACATATGCCAGTAACCTTCTCTGACTGAAGATACCAAGAAACGCTGAGCATATCAAAGAGATCCCACTGTCCGTAGGTAGTGGGACCAAAAATTGAAAAAACAGTCACTGTTCCCCATTAATCATTTAATAGGGTTGGGCAGCGATTTCTGTAGACAGGTGGAGTAGCCCTTGGCCTTTTTTCTTTTCAGAGAGCAAAGCTGAAAGCTGTGACTTATACCATCAGTAATGGGGCTCATCAAGGTGAAAGAAATTTTCAAGAAGACCATGATGTGAGCCCCCAGAACAGGGTTATAGCCTGCAGTAACCCCTATCATCCAGCTACACCCAGGTCTTCCATCCCTCTTCAAAGTTCAGTCAGCAGTGAGGACATAAGCCAGTCCCTGTATTTCACCTGCAGCCCCAGGGGCAAGAGACGGAGAGGCTCACTTGTCTCTATGGGGAGAGTAGGTAGAACGGTAGGTATGCTGAAGACAGAAAAGGCTTCCCAGCTTAGGAAGACAGAGTGGCAGGTTTCCCGAGCTCCAGTGCATCTTCAGCTCCGACTTCATCAATGTGAGCACACTGCAAAGGGACACAGCAGAAGCTGGCCCTGTAAATAATAGATCTCTTGCTATAGTTTTAGCAAAAAGCTATTATACTGACCAAGGAAAAGTAGTGTTAAATAATTGTATCTCTTATGAGTTTCTGATGCTAAACATTAAAATACTGTGTCTCTTCAACCTCGCTGAGACCTAATTTATAACAAAGTAAAGAGATTTTTTTTTTTTTTACTCAAATGCTCTGAAAACCATTCGATCCTGATTCATACTGAAACCCATCACTCACAAAAACAGGTTGTCTTACAGTCTCACAGCAGGTAGGTATATCTCCTGAAGTTAGTACAGACATGTAGCCTGACAGGAAACAAACCTGAATATTTTTGAAGTGTGTTTTAATTAACCCCATAAAGACTCACCCATCAGCCCTCTCTGTTTCCAGAGTATGTCTTCTTAACTGAAAAGGAAAACAGGAAGAAAGTCATAGAAGGGGATAAGGAAGGAGAAGAGAGAAGAAATTCTCGTTTTTTCAAACCCAAATAGCATATAGAGTTAAGTCAGCACACAGAACACAGATGACAGATGTGACTAGATTGTGACCCAGTACTTTGAAGGAGATATTTGTATTTAATCAGGATAACTCAGAAGGGCATAAATAAGTCCTGTGCAAATAATTATGCAGAGTCCATTTCTGCCTCATGTTCGTATATGCCAGCCTAATTGAATCGAGTGTTTAATCCCAGGATTCATTATCTCTTTCCCTATCTAAGTCCTTTTCTCATTTATATTTAGCACCCAGCTGTCCCCTCCTCCAAATGGTCACCTGTAGTCCTGTAAAGTCTTGAGGTTGGCCTTAGAACCCCAGCTTTCAAGCAGCAGGTTCTCTCAGCAGGGGGCAGCTGGGTCTTGCTGTGTCCCTGAGGCTGGGTTAGAATCCTTAAGGAGAGCAAACTGCCTTGGAGACAGGTGAAAGTCAGACCTTCAAGCAGATATCCCAGGTAGAGCTGGCCAAGGTGCTCTTGGTCAGCACAGGGTGTTGCTGCCTTTTGTAGTCCTCAGAATAAAGCAATGAAAAGATCAGTTAACTCGCTCGCTGGAAGTTATTGATAGAGAAATTCTTTCTGCACGAAAGATTATAAACAGTGTTATCTGAAGATGGATTTGTTTTAATTTGGCATTGATGTATTTGATACCTGGTAGGATCAAAGAAAACAGAATCAAAGGGAGAAATATAAGCAGTCTGCTTCTCCGAATATAGCCCTCCTTTATAGATAGGAAATCTCGGGACTGGAGTGCTCAAATTTATTTGTACTGGTGTTTGTTTAAAGATCAATATTAAATAAATTGGTCTGGAAGCTATAGTCATAAAGCAGCTGTCGAACTAATGTAATCCCACAATGCCATTTTGTCTACTGCATGAAACCTGGTTAACTGGGAGCTCCTCCTCACATGTGCAAAGCGTTTGGAAGAGAAAAGAGCAGAACTGGATTTTTCTGAACTTGGACTAATTTGCAATCAAATGTAAAAGGCGTTTTTAAAATTTTTAATTTAAATTTAAAAATAAAATTATGCTTGGTCCCTTTCAGGGTGGCAGTTGACTATTTTTTGTAAACCTCAAACTTCCTTAAAAACCATATAAAAATGCCACTTCCCTCTCTGTTACATATTCTCTCAGTATGCAAGGTGAACCCTAAGAGCCTTGTTTGGGGATATTCTGCCTGCGCTGGATGTTAGTTATTATTGTATTCAATTATGTTGATGATGTTTGTTCGTTGATTTGCTTTTGAACAGCGTCTTTGGCTCCGTGTACCCTGGTATGAATCAGCGTGCTTAGACACTGTCAGTTTCAAAGTGTTTCCACCACTCTGTATCCATCAGAGATTCTGAAGCAGAATCCCAAAGCCCATTGCACGAAGACTGTCTCCTCTGCATGACGGCTGTGGACCCTTACCCATAGTCCTTGAGTGTCTGGTCTTATTTTTGTTCTAGTTACTGACACATAAGACAGGAGTCCTGCTGTCAGCCCATAGATTTGATTGTGAGTATGCCCCATGATATAATCATAGAGGGATCATTGCCATAGAGAAACAAAGAAAACAATACAGGCAGAGCATTCTAGATGCTAAATACATTTGCTCTCATTGACCCATCAGAGAAGATGAGGAGTTGCACACAGACTAATATGTCCACCTTACTTTTGGTCGTGAGATAAATAAATACCTGTTCAGCAGCAGGGCATGGCTTCCTTAGAACTGTTCTGGCCAAAGAACAAAACTTCTGAAAGTGTGTGTTTCCTAATTCAAGGCATGTTTTTGAAAGTCAAGGTTCTGCAATTGCAAGTGGTATAAACCGGGGCAAGTAACCCAACTTTTTAAAGGCTCAGCTTCCTAATCTCAAAGGAGGTGAAAAAAAAACAGTATATAACAAACAAGTTGTGTTAAAGAGTGGATAAAATAATCTCCTGAGACGCATTTAGAACTGAAGAGGTGGCTCAGTGGTTAGAGTGCATGCTGCTCTTGCAGAGGATCTGAATTTGGTTTCTAGCAACCAAGCCAGAGAGCTCACAAATACCTATAACTGCAGGCTCCTGGGGAGTGTGTGGCACTGTCTTTAAAGGCCACCTGTACTCGTCCTGTGTAAATATGCTCATATAGATACACACATACATAATTTAACTTTATAATACAGTATGTGGTACACAGATAAAAATTATAACTTCTGTAATTGTGTGTGTGTGTGTGTTTATATCCCACTTTTCAACTAGAAACTACAGACTTTTCTAAAAGCAGATTAAACATTAGAAGTAACTAAATAGATCATATTATTTTACTAAGTTATGCAAGTCAAATATGTCTCATGATATTGTTCTGGTTTCTGAAGGTATGAGAATAAGCTTAAATCATCAAAACTATAAGTATTTCCCCGTACTCAGACTTGAGGTACTTAAGTCTCTCATCCTGGCTCATGAGGAGGTGGTGAGCCTCACATAAGTGGGAGCCAAAAGCTTTGGTGTTCATGTGTGAGTAACACAGATCTCCCTTCATGGAGGTCCCAACCATCCCAAACATTACAAGGTCAATGAAGAGGGTGAGAAGTGGAGAAGTGGGAGGAAAACCTGTGTCTCCTGAAGGCTGACTGGCTTTGTGTGGCAATGATAATGCATATCGGACAGTAGTCAAAGAAACTCTGCTTCACACTGAAGTGCCACCCTTGTTACAAAAGTCAGGGTTAGCTTCAAGCACCGTGTGGAAAACTCCATCCACAAGAGGGCTACCAAGGGGCTTTTCAGCATGAAAGGGCACAATCTCACAGTTCTGCAAACAGCAAGCTCTTGCCTGCTGGTGAACTTACATGTGTGGGTCACTGTCCCGCGCCTGGGGGATAACTGAGTGGTGTGTGACATAAACATAGACAACTTGATCCTGCCGTGAGCCGTTCGTAGACAGCGAGTTGAGGCCTGCAGCTTTAGTTTGTGTCTAAGGACTGAAAAAGGATGCTTTTGGTCCATGCTTTCTTGTTAATCAAAAGCTAACTTTACGTTTTGAAGCTGTTTTCTTTCAAATAGTCTTGAGAAATATCTCCTGTCAAAGACAAATGCTGCTCGCCTAGTTGGCGATAATCCCTTTTTCCCTGGAAGCTCTTAGCATGGGTAGGTCGGTGGTACAGTTCCATGCCTAACTTGGCTTTCTCCAGTCACTCTGGGATGTTTGCAGCATCCAAAAAAGATTTTAGTTACAATCTTGATTTAACATCCTTAAAAACCCATGTACGTGTATCCAGTTTATATATTTCAACTTCTCTTAATAAAGATGTAAAACTTAAACTAAAATTGTAGCTGATTGTGCTGACTTATTGCTCTAAGATAGATTCATCAAATCTCCCAGCTGTATAAGACAGGGCTTACTAATGAAGTTCCCTATCAAAAAGAAAAGCCTAATTTTGATTTGGCTTAGGTAATGAACTTCTTTTTCCTGGTGTGATAATCTGCATGGGGTGGCTAAAAGAGTAGCTAGAGAGAGTGCGTTCACAGAAGCATTATGCAAAATGTCTTTTGTCTCTTTTTGCTGGGATATATTAAATTTTCAATGTAGTCTATGTAATATAAAATTATGATAATGACTTTTGGCCCACTGTGAAGGCAGCTTGCTGGTCCTGAGCGTGTGTGTCTGGCTCGAGCACTAGGTTACACTGTGGGAGTTGCCTTTTCTATTAGCAAACCTCTAGATACCTAATGATGAATTTTCTTTCACCAAATGTTCTCCTTTTGTCTAAAATACAAGCATTTTCTAAATTGCTTTTGAGAAAAACAAGAGAGGCATAGAGGTCTATGGTTCTAACAAGGGATAGTGAAACAAAGCCAGGGACTCAGTTAGAATCATTCTGGTGATTAGAAACCAACCAAAAGGTTGCTGCAAGTACTCGTGAAAATATTTACCATCTTATTGACTCATCTGCATCGCTTAGAAAGAGGACAAATTGAACAGTTGTCTCTCGTAAAATATGCCTATTCCTTTCAATCGTGGGAAGTTGAGGCTTTAATTCATCAGACAGTTATAGAAACTTTAAGTGTCTATGAGCATTGTTTGTTGAAGAAATGTCTTTCACTTTCCCATTTTGTGTTCTAAAATTTTGGGTAATTAAAATGTATAAAATAGTGGACATGTCAGTGTTCCTCTTACTTGGTATATTTGTTACATGGTTTCTAGGGAACGCTTTGTGAGGAAATGGGCAAACAATATCTATTTCCTATCACATGTAATTTCTAAATGATGATTCTTACACATCGTGATGAAGGTGACCCCGTTGAGGCATCTCTAAAGCCTGGAAAATTGTTCTAGACACTACCCTAGTTTGGAAGATCTTTTAATATTTATTTCTCAGAACCAGTTTGCAAGATACACAAGAAAATCTGTCTTAACACACTTTCTTTCTTTTCTTCCCAAAGGCCTTCACCTGCCAGAATATCAGGACATTGATGGCTTGGTAGTTATGTCCTCATGTGTTATTATCAACTTGGCAGGATAGTAAAGTCTGGTTAGGATTCACAGTTATGCTGTGATACCCAAATCATAGATATGAGGCATGCTAGAAAGTTAGTTGTTATACATGTTGGAGATCCCGAAAAAAGACTGTTGGTGTAGAAACTACCATGCAGAGAACACACTGCTACCAGATGTAGATTTCCTAGTTTCTGAAGAACTAAATGTCTGTTAAGGAATTTGGTACTCTATCCTGTGTCAGGAAAAGTTAATGCAGAGTTTATTACTGACTTGTCAATTGATAACAATGCTCCCAATGTTTGTAGAGCAATGATTAACTTTGGAAATTTGAATTGGTGTTATGTATTAGAAAAGTTTATTAAAATCACCCTTTAAAAATCAACTAAAGGACTTACAGAATAGAAATCTCATGAGTTACGATCTCTTGACTTTCGTTTCTGAATTAATAGAAAGTATTGCAAAGCAATTTTAATAAAGACTTGGAGCCCTTTTCTTAAATATTGAAAACTAAGTTAGAGCTATAGACAAATGTTCTGTGGGTAAAACACCCGCTGAGCAAGCATGAATACCCAAGTTGGGCTTCACTTGAGAATCAGGGGTGTGGACTGTAGAGATGGCTGACAACCAAAAAATGTAAGAATTACGGTGTACCTCACACCTGCAGCCTTTGTCTTGGGGGTTCAAAAACAGGCAGGACCCTGTAGCCAATTGGTACCTCTAGGTTTAGTGGGAGATACTAAATGTCAACAAGTAATGTGGAGAGAGAGATAAGAAAGATAGTTGATATAAACCTCTGGTCTCCACATACGCCCCCGCACACAAACATGCACAATCATGTATTCATACAACACACACGCTTGCACACACACATGCAAACTAAAAATTAGAAAATCTCTCCCAGTACCTAGGCTAAAGGAGATGACAATTTTATACACAGTTGGCTCTGCCAATGCCTTGTGGCATCTTGTCCACTGCTGAGCTCGGGTACCCCATATGCCCATAAAAGCACTGTTCTTGTTTTTAAGAAAGGGTGTTCTCCGGGTAAATGGTCAGGAAATCATGATTAAGAAAAAAGTTCCATGTTGGCAAGCTATGCCATTGGAAGCCACAAATAATGAGGCCAGCTCCCACGACCTGATTACCTTGAATCTAGGTAACACTCATGGCAACTGTGTGAGCTTCTCTCTTAGATGGTTTAAACCTGTGGGCAGTGGCATGTCTGCAGTGCCTGGGCACAGTGCTGCATACAGGCAGGGATGAATAAATGGATGGACAGTTAGATTGGTAAGTCCTGACAGTGTTGAGCAGACCAGCTTATTTGGTGGGATGCTGTGATGTTATGATGGTTCTGCCCCTGGAGCCAAAAAACAGGGGTCCTTTGGGCCCAAGCTTATTCTTCCATATGCCTCCCTTTGGTGTGACGGGAGAAAGGACTAGGGAAGCAGCTTTTCAAACTCTTTAGGCTTTCAGATCGCACGGGATGATGTTTGTGTAGAGAGTGATAGTTCTCGGCACTACAAGTGTATGGTTTTGCCTTTAATTTGGTGTCTGTGTTTTATCAGCTAAACCAGACAAGCTTAAATGAACGAGCCCACCCCACAGCACACAGCACACAGAATGTTAGAAAGTTGTGCTGTTCATCCACAGCCAAATGATGATTCTATTACAGAAAAGGCCATGGTGTTGTAACTGGAAAACTGGGGCTGATTTTATTTGTACTCATTAGTGTTGATGGCTGAAAAGTCTGAGCATGGAGGAATCCCTCACACGCTAATCAGGAGGAAAGAAGGACCTTCAATTAAAGGCATGCTAACCTGAAGACCATATAAACAGCATTCGGAAAGCTAATGGGCAATCCCCAGGTCAGATGCCCAGCAAAGGTCACTCCTCGGTAAAGAGAGTAAATCTTGAAGCAGAGTCACGTATAGGGTTCAGTCTCTGCCTGGGAGCAATAAGTCATTTGCTCTATAACAAGTTGCCAACACAAAGGCTTTTCTCTGGCCATGGAACAAATAAGAGAACCCTAGAACAGAATTCCCCTCTTCTGTGCCCTAAGGAAAATGGCTCCCAAGGGGACAACGTATCTACCAAGGAGTATTTCATTTGAGGTCTTGGAAAGCTCAGGGATGGTGTCAGGTTAAAACGCACTGAATTTTCTAGCACCATTTTGCAACAACATAATATCTTTTACTCCGTTCAGACACAAACATGGAACTCTTCTTAAATCTTTCCATGAAGGGCATTTATAACTCTAGCTCGACTAATCAAGAACCAAATTCCTCTATTTCAATCAAAACACACATCTAGACGCACTCAGGCTGTAATTTCAGTACCGTGTTCTGGTCACCTACTGTTGGTGCCTCTTTAATCCCACGAGGGCCTTCTCGCTGCTCAGCTTTCAGCTTTCTAATTCTTTGGAGCCATCTCTTGAGAGGTCAGGGAAGGCCAGGCTCCCCTTTGTGGGTCCTTCTGAAGGTGGCATGAAGAGGCTGGAGGCATCTGTGTTGATTTAGTTCACCACACTGGGTAAACACCTCAATTTCTGCTTTTTGTCATTTTGCTGAACTCAGAAATAACAGCAAAGTCATTTTAAAACAGAGTGTTTGAGACAGGGCTTTGACTTTTACCTCTGTCATATCCCATTCCCCACCTCTGTGCATGGTGTGTGTGTGTGTGTGTGTGCCCCCGCGCGCGAATATACATATAAGGCTATCAGACGTTAGCCTATGAATTTTGGCACCACAGAAACTTTGGTCTCCTGTGCTCAGTATCATTAGGACTGTAACTGGACCAGTAAGAGTGCTTCCTCCCATCCCCCCTTCTTGGGCACCCTATCTTAAAAAAAGCCCTTGTCATTCTCATCCAAATGGCACTGGCCACCGTTTCTGTCTC
This sequence comes from Mus caroli, assembly GCF_978045245.1. Lineage (NCBI taxonomy): Eukaryota > Metazoa > Chordata > Mammalia > Rodentia > Muridae > Mus > Mus caroli. The sequence continues at coordinate 10,980,490 of NW_028227274.1, read as the reverse complement.
TCCATGTGTTGAAAATGTAACCATTATTATCCCGCCCCGTTTTATGCATCTTCCAGATGATTTAACTGAACCGAAGCTATGGAGGATAAGCTGACTGGCACTTTTCCCAAGCTTAATGTGTTAACAAAAGCCAATGGTGTCAGTTTTAACAGTTTTAGCTAAATTCCCACGACACTCTTAACAAACGCAGAAACCTCTGCCATGTCTTACCCTGACAGATTTCCTGCCGTCATTGCACACTTAAAATAAATGTCATCCCCAATCAAAAAGTTCACATTTTCTCTGACAATATAATTTGTTACTTTGTTCCTGCTTTATCTTTCTTTGGCACAGGAATCTTCAGCCAAGACATGCCACTTTTCCACAGTGTTGGCTGTTGTCCTTTGTGTCCTTCCAAGTGTGTGAATGAGATCAGAAAGCAAAGCTAGTCTTTAAATCCCATACATTAACAGTTAGATATGTGAAATGTCTGCTTGGAGAGGACACCATACTCTTACTGCAAATCCACATGCCTTAGCCTCGGTTGGCTGCTATAACAAAGTATCATAAGCTCGGTGGCTTATCAGTAAAAGAAGTCTGTTCTTCATTACTTCTAGAGATAAAGTCCAAGCTCCCTGCGGACTTTGTCAGGTGAGGAACTACTTCCGGGTCACAGACAGCTGTTCTCACTATATGCCCTCAGCTGCTATGGCTGAGCTCTCTGGGATGTCTTTACAGGCTCTAATCTCATCTGCAAGGGCTCCAGGGTTGACCTAATCAACCCTCCTAAAGTTTGATTTTTAGTTAGCATTCTCCTGTGCAGGTTAGAATCTCCACATAGAAATTTTAGTGGGCACATTCTATCCGTTGTGCCTACATATTTTGTTGACTTCTAGAACATGGAGGTCTTACAGATCACAAAGAGGATCATGGTTGGTTCTAAGGAATGAATATGTCCTCGGCCTTGGCCTTGGCCTACAGCATTGGTGCTATGTGTAATAATGGACAGAGCATGTAACGTTTCTGTCTTTTCTTGCCTGGGGACCAGGAATCGGGCATATAGAGCAAAGCACTTGTCAGAGCAATATTCCAGCATCCCTGGCATGCTTTACGACGCTTTAGGACGGGCTTTACGCTGTATTTACATGGCAGTGTTCTTCTGCCTTTTGCTCCTGACTCTGCTACACATTTGCTTGCTTGTTAGCATTTTCCTGTATTTGGAGGCTTGGTAAAGACACATGAAATGCTAACCCAATAACTGAGTCATGTGACTCCCGGTAGAGAAGAGAGATGGTCTCCTGTCTGTACAAAAGATAGACAAATGGCCCAAGCCAACCATCATGTACAGTGACCTTGCTTAACTGACCTGAAGAACTCATCTTAATAACTTTCAGACTATTGCATAACCAGGCAGGGTAGACTAGTGGATGGATCCTGGAGGACCGAATGTAGAGACCAGACTCTTACCATCAAATTGGATCTGCAGAAAGGAGGTCACGCCAGTTCTCACTACTTCCATTTCCTTCAATGCTACGTCAAATGCTGCATGAAATGGCCCTTAAGGTTCTTTCAGGATAAAATACGTATGGTTTTTAAAGTATGAAAGATCTGTCATAGGCAACTGTTAATTTTTTGATCAAGCCTTTTTTGTTCATTAGCTTAAAGACAGTCCACAGACTTCTGAGCTGACACTTTCTCTGATCTGTCACCTCCCCACCCCCACCCTCCCATCTCTCTTTCTCAGAGAAGAAGAGAGAGGTGGCTTACACAGCAGCTGGCTAATTTCCCTGGTTTCACACTACTGTTTAATGATCCGTTTCTTGTGTGCCACCTCTCTCATCTACTGAAGATAGATACAAATTGTACCTATAAAAATTAGAGTATGACTCAGGTTAGCTTTCTTCCTCCCTTTCAAATACTGTATGTTAAATAACTTTCCATCATCATTTTTATCACAAATTCTTTAATGATAGGTGAGATGATACACAAACAGATGCCTTTAATCTGTTCTATTGTCTTCAAGCGCATGATATGAATTCACAGGAGGCAGCAGCCTGCAAAACAGACCAGTGCATGCACCCTGTAGGAAGGAGTAGTTTCCCAGGAAGTCCTGGTACTAGTTCATCTCTGCCTTTGCCCAGAAGGTGTGGGTGAGGACATCTCTGTCCAGTCCTTAAGAAGAGAAGCCTGGTACATAGGTGGTTTGTGAGTAGAGCCATTAATCAGGGTCTCAGAGAGAGCAGTAGTGACCATCCAGCCCCATTGTGGAAAAAGACTGTGTTAGTCAGATAGCACTGCATGAAGCCCAGCTTCTTACAATGTGCTTCAGGATGTCAGATGGGCCACGTGACTGAGTGTGGAGGTCACCAAAAAAATCCACACCAGTAAAAGCTTCTGAATGTTCAGTGAAAATTAATTTAAAACCAAATGTGTAATGATTGTCACAGCATGAAACACCAACAAATGGTGCCTAAACTACCATGGCTGAGAATATAGACTAGCACATGTCCTGTGCTCTTTAAGATTTCTATCATACATACAAAGGGATTGACTCTTTCAGAATCATATAATGGTCGAACTGTGGAAAACAAAAGGCTTGAAATATTTTCCAATTGTCATTCCTCATTAGTATATCTTTGCATTCTATTATGTTAGAATGTTTGATTTTAAAATTATTGTTTGACTTGCTGACTTGAGTTTCATAAAGAAAAAAAAAAAGGACAGAATTTTTAACAATTTCTGAGATGTCCCTAAACATACCTCTGCCAGTATGTACTATGTGTTTAAGCAAAGTAGTGTTCTCCATATTGATTAATATAAAATCAAAATATCAATCAATTCTGAAAGATGATGAAGATTTTCCATGCCTTGCAATATAATAAATCCAACCAAAATTTAATTCTTCATGTAAATATATCATACATTCACCTCATTAAAATGCATGCTTTCTTTCATCTTTATTATATGGTGAAATTATATGTATACCAAAGAACTTTTTTAGAGCTAACCTTCTTTATGATTCGTTATCAGTTTAAAGAAATTGTATGCCTATTTTGTATTCCTAATATGCCTGGGCTTGGGTAACATTTTCTTGAGTGAAAAAAGGGTTGTGAGTGGGAAATGTTTAGGGAACCCCATTCTGAAGACTAATAGACTAAGGAGCGGGGTCCTTCCGAGCATGCCCCAGCTTTCCACTCACTGACCAGCAGGTGTCAGCTCCTCTTGGCCTCTGCTGGTCTTTCTGCTTTTAAATGAAGGTCAGTGGCTTCCTGTCTATGGAAGTTGTTTGCCTATGAATTTGAAGGTTACTGTTGGAGTTCCTGGAGTATGTATGCATGCTTGTGAGTCCTGTCTGTCTGTCTCCACATGTGTAAAAGGGCAGGGAATCTGGACAAAATAAGCAAACAAACAAACAAACCATGTAGCACTTTCTGTGAGCAGGACAAAGCATTCTCTTCCACTGGGACCTCCCTCTGTGAGACCAGGCTTTATACCTGTGACTGTTTAGTAGAAGGACTAAATGTCGCAATACAAATGAGCTGGCCATTACCAGCGAGACACATCCTGGTAATACAGTTTAGAACTGTCAGCTGGCCATTCTGAAGAAAGCAGAACAAAGCTAGCAAGGTCAGCTTCCTTCTCAGTGCTCCGTGTGACAGACGGGAGAACCTTTGCCTGAGCAGGGGGAGACTGGAAGGAGCCTTGTCCACCACTTCCACTTCCTACACTGGAATGGGTTCATTTCATCTGAGTCTTGGACTTAGTTTCTCTTTGTGTTATCAGAGTAAAACTGCACTTATCTCAGACCCCATGGCTCTCTGCTTTGCAGTGCTTTGGCAAGCAGCAGGCTTTGCAGTAAGTTGTTCCTGGGAAAAGTTATAATATATTTGGGCTGTTTTGGTAAGGCATAGACATCAATTAAAATTTGAAAACATCAAAAAATGCTATATTTGTTTCTATAAATGTAATTATGTACAAACTGGACAGGGGCTTGCATAACCTGGGAGCAAGTAGGAGGCAAAGACAGGCCCTCTGGGAGATCAGAGGCCACAGCAATAACAGTAGCCAGACTGCTCCAAGATCACTCCAACCCTTCCCCCAGCCCAGCAACCATGTCTGCATACTTACCAGTAAACACATGTACCATTTTTTGGTTAATAGGTTAATAGAATTGGTGTTGGAACTTTCTCTTTGAGAGTCAACATTTCAGATGTTGCCTGAGTACAGGTATTTCTTCAATGTAATCTAATTGATAGCATCTCAGTTAGAAATGCTATTGGATATATAGTTTTCTTCATTGCTGAACCCCCAGACAAGATCTGAGGTTGGTTTCCAAGGGTCCCGTTATCAGTCCAGTGGCAGGACGGGAAGCAGAGTGATGAAGGGTACTGCCTCTGCCCTTGTCTGTGGCCTTGGGCACATTCTCTGAAGTACTCTTTCCCTTCTATGAGAATAGCAACAGTGATGGTAATAAGTCCTCAGGCCTCATAAGGAGGTTGAAGAATTAAAAGCTATAACATATGCAACAACCCACAGTAGTGTTCCTAACACAACAAGTGTACAGCTGTGCTTAGATATGATGGTTGTTGTGTCCTTCCTGATACTTGGGATAAATGGCGAGGTAGTTTAGTTTTGATTATATGTGTGCATATATCTGTGTCTGGGAGGGTGGAGGTTTTGCAGGTGCCAGTGGAGGGATCGGGATTCTTACAGCTGTAGCCACACATAGTTGTGACCCCCAGTGTGGATTCTGGGAACGGAAACCGGGTTCTCTGCAAGAGAAGGACACTCTCCTGCTGAGCCACCTCTCCAGCCCGCAGTATTTAGCCTTTGAGTCAGACATGGTGCTAACACATGCCTGTAACCCCAGTCTGCAGGCCTCTGAGGCTAACAGTACCAGCCTGATCCACCATGGGGAGACCATCCTGAAAGAGAGAGACCACTCAGCCTCTCTGAGGACTTGTTTTTCTTGCAGAGACTCAAAGGGCTGGACTAGGGGACTCCTCTATCTCTAGCTTATTAAATTATTGATATAAAATATTGACTATATTATACAAGCATTTTAAACAAATTGACATAAACATAATTTTAACAAATCACTCTGCCCTTTCTGCATTTATTGCATGGCAATGACAACAACTTTTTTTATTTCCAGAAGAAGAAAATATTAGAAGTTCTGTAACATTTTTGTGGGGTATTTTTTTAAACAAAAAATTTGGGTAAACTTTTTACCCAATTTTCTAATTTTTGGCAGAAGAACAATGATATATTTTATCTTATACAATCTTAAAAGCACATTTTAACCTTCATGTTTTTAACCAGATCTCACATCTATTTATATAATTTTGACTAGGCTGACATATAAAAAAACAACCAAGGAAAAGGTTATTGTTTGGGTATATAAATTTAAAATCATACACCAACTGGTCTTCCAGCGATTAAAGCTGCCTTCCCCTTTAATAACTCTCCTAAGAAACAGGAAATGTAATTTCCCTACACCTTTCCTGGGGCTCTCCAATCAGCTGGGTCCTCTGGGGGCTCCCACTGTATATTCCTTCATCAACATGGAGTCCCCCAAGGGGCCCACACACACTCTGTTAAAATTAGCTGTGTTCCACATTAGTGACAGGGGCTGAGTATTCCTGTGAGGGGTACACAGTTGTATGGTGCTGCTTCCTGTTTGAGCAAAATCATATCTTTAATTGCAGAGAATTTTTTTCATTACCTGTTAATTGATAAATCATGCTTGCTCCTGCTGCTGGGCTCACACACCACAAACCTGATCGTGAGGCAGCCTCCGGCCCAACCCCCCATCGTCCTTTCCCACCCCCAAACAAAAAGGGCACGAAGCCGCATGGCCAGAGAAAGAAGACAGGCAGGTTGCAGCCCTAAGCATTAGGTTTGGAGAGTTGCATAAAAATAAAATAAAGCGTGTGTGCGTGTGTGTGTGTGTCTGTCTGTCTGTCTATCTGTCTGTCTGTGTGTGTTTGTGTCTGTGTGTGCATGTGTATCTGTGTGTGCATGTGTGTCTATGTCTCTGTGTGTGTATTTGTGCATATGTGTGTCTCTGTATGTGCATATGTATATGTATGTGTATGTATGTGTGTACCTGTGTGTGTCTTGTGTGCATGTATATATGTATGTGTATGTAAGTGTGTACATGTGTGTGTGTGCATGCATGTGTGTCTATGTGTGTGTGCATGGGTGTGTGAGTGTGTCTCTGTGTATGTACACATATACATGTACCTGGCATTTAAAAGAGTTCCCTTTCTGTTTCCCTCCTTTTGTCATTCTTGTCCTTTGATTCATACTTGTAATCTGGGTAGCAAGAAGCCACCGTCTTGGGAAGAACAGTAAAAGTCCTGTGTACAGTGAAATAATTTAGCTGATAATTCCCCACTGTATAATTTTCTCTGCTTCCTGCTAGCTGACCTTGTGGGCTCCTGTCAGGTTGCTAAGGGAGATCCAGCAGGGCTTCGGCTCTGTTCCTTTATTTTTAAAAGGTATTATAGGGTAGAGTGGTGCATTGGTGGCAGCTGAGGGATGGGACTGGATGCTGAGTGCTTGATCAGATGTGTGAAGCAATCCTCCCCACCCCTCGCCTGTCTCTTCTTTTCCTCCCCACCCCCAACCCTCACTTTCCATGAGAACTACAAGATAGAGAAATTGCTGCAAACTGTTGAGCTAGAATCCTGAACTTGATGGATGTCATCAAAATGTGGCTAGATCCCAAGGGGTGTGGCCTAAGGAGTAGGCCGGCCAAGCAGATGACAGCTAATGGAACCCGGAGCCTTTTATCTTAGAGATGTCAATCTTGGTCCAGATCAGGGTTGAGTGAAGAAGACCTTGCAATGTCTGCAATAAAAGCATTGTCAGAGTAGGATTGCTAGAGTCCCTCTCCCCTGTCCCCAGCCTTTCTGAGTTGGACTGCATGCAATTTGAGCAGGCAGCAGAAGGCAGAGTAAGCAGCTGGGGAAACTGTCTCTATCATGATGTTCCCAGACTAGGCAAAAGTTACCCTGCTCATTATGAATGGGAAGTAATACACCATTGATTTGTGTCCAAGTAATTCCCAGGTAATTATAGGCCATCGATCTACCCAAACGGGAGCTGCAGCAGTTGTATTCTGCAGGCCTTATGTTGCCTCACACCTGGTGACTGTACTACCATGGCACTTGGGTTCTAGAACAGCCTCTTCCTCAGTCCTCCTGTGGCTGGGAAGATGCTCAGAAACTATCAGATGGTTCTAGAAGGTTGAAGAAGGCCAGGTGATTCCGTGTCTGCGGGCCTTAGTCCCTTAAAGAGTCCTCTGAGGCTACAGAGGAGTTAAGGCTGCTTTCTGTTTGTGGGGGCTATTTATATGCCCCCAGCAGTGGGACAGGGATTGCATCAGCTGGCTGGTTTTGTGTCTCAGCTGTCACCAAAAGAGTGTAGTAATATTCTTGATTAAATGTCATTACTCTGTGGCATAGAAATGGGAACAGTGACATGATTTTGGATCTGTTCCTTTTCAAATCCAGCAGTAGAAGCAAGGCACGTCGACTATGGATTAAGCACAGCTATTTTTGCGCCATCTTCAATCGCAGGCTTGGAATTTGTATCAATATGTCTTCACTTCATATCATCAATTCCCTGAGGCCTTTAACTGAAATGCAAGAAAAGGCCATAAGTAATAGAACGCTGAACACTATTGTTCAATCAGCAGCTGTTGCCACATCAAAAAAATGTGGTTAATGTCCCAGATTAAAATAAATTGGTGATAATAAAAGTTGATTTGGTAACAGTAGGTACAGACAATGGTATGAGAAAACAAAGTTTGTTTCCAATGCACTCTGGCTCATCTCTTTCTCTGATTATCTGATATTTAAAGTTGACCAGCAGAGAAACATGTAGACACAACACTTTTCCCTTTCTAGGAAGAGTTATTCCTTGATGGTTTATAATCATATCTTAGTGCTTTATATGTCTATAACAAGCTGATAAATATAATGTGAGAGGAAAAGGGCTAGGCACCAAGAAATTTAAAAGTCAGTTCTAGGGAAACAGAGAAACTGTTAATGTTCCTCACCAGAATTCAATTTGTCCAATTGCAAAAATCTCAGTCTCCAGGAAACAAACTGCAAAGCTAGCTCAGTTGTCATGTGATCAGTTGTCTAGCCTACCTCCTTTGACTGCCTGCAAGCTTATAGGCAGCAGAGAGTGGACAGAGGCAGCTAAGTGAGGGCTTCACGCATGGTCAAAATTACATACAGTACTTACATGAACGCCATGTTAAGACATTTATCTAGAGTAGAATAGTAAATTGGAGTGTATTTGATATCATTGGTAGATGCTATTATTTGTTAAACTCTGGCCAAGAGACTTTAGAGTGGAACCTCTGAAGCCGCTGGCTCAATTACAGATCCAACATCAGTGGCCTGGTATTCAGAAAACGTGATATCACTAAGGAACTCTTAAGAGTCATCCAAAGGGCCCACACCTTTCACTCAGGGAGTTCCTTGGATGTTGTGCACAGGCACTGCTGCCGAGCAAGCCATGCTCCCACACTGGGGCAGACAGTAGAATTTATTCTCTCAGTTGGCATCTGCATGTTACCAGATCGGGGCTTTTGTCTCTTCCTCTTACTAGATAAGTTGAAACATTGACAGGCAGCGTGTTCCTTTTCTCCCCCTTTTATTACAGTAATTTATAAGATATTTTAGCTAACAGGAGAACGGCCCAAGGGGGCATTCTCATGTTAATTACCAAATGTGGGCTTGTCAAAATCAAATAGCTCCAGGAACGATGCAAGTAGCTCTGCATCACTGGCTTGTTTGGCCCTCAACCCAGTATTAGCTACTTTTAAAAACCCGGGTTCATTAGGCTTTTACTGGAGAAGAAGAATCACTACCTGGGGCTTTCGGTGGAAGCTGGGGCTCTGTCAGCAGCTTAAGGGTTTAATGTAAATGACATTAAAAAAATAGTTTCGTATAACATACTTGGGGAAACAAAAAACAAAACAAGAAAAAGCCATGCTCCGGAGAGTCAAGCACTCCTTCTTCCTGGTCCCTGCAATGTGACACTGAGGATAATTTTCAGTACATCGCACTCTGAGGAGGGGGCAGGTCCTGTTTTATTTAGAAACATCTCATCATTTAGTATTATTGGGCTGGTGAGTTCAAGGCAATTGAAAAAGTTACGATTTCTAAAACTCTAATCCTAACATAGAAGGTTCTACACACACTGAGATATGTGACATTTCTTCTAACAGGCCCTAAAGCCTAACCCAAGATTGCCCTGTTGGGATGAGGCTCACCTGAGCTGATCTGCCTTGTTCCTGAGTCTTCCCATGATTCCTTTCATGATCTCCTTTTTCTATCTGTAGCTTCTCTCTCCCGGAGCAGAACCTTGCGCAGGAGTAGATATTAAAAAAAAACTAAACACCTTTCTCACCAGCTCCAACCCTGCTCTTGACTGCCTAAGAGAGTCAGTGTTAGTGACAATGTCATGGAAGGACGTAAGCAAACAGCTGGTGATGTCAGCAGGAAATTAGAAGTAAGATTTGCTACACCTAACTACAATGTGGGTGATCCCCTGTGCATAATCAAGAGCTCACTATATATACAAGTGAGAATTAATCCAAGAGGGGTGAGCGGTTAAGGCTCAGGGTGTTCCCATGGGATAGTTCCTATCTATGGTATAAAGGAACCAAATTTGAATGCTCAACTGGGAGTTACCAAACTAGCATTTTCTTAACACTTACTGGATACTGGGATCTGTACATACACTAAGGATACAGAAATACGTAGAGCACAGGATTCTCCTAAAATAGCATAGTTCACTAGAAGTGTCAGGCAGGCAAATGAGCAGTGTAGTGTTGGTCTCCTGCAGATGGTGGTCAGTTTTAGCTGTCAGCTTGGGAGACTTAGAATCACAATGGAACATAGGTGTGTCTGTGAGGGTGTTTCCAGAAAGATTTCCAGAAAGGGAAGACCCACTCTGGGTGTGCCCAGCTGTGTCCTGTATGGGCTGGGGTTATAGTGTTCATCGCCTGACTGCAGAGGTGGGCTAGGGTTATAGTGTTCATCTCCTGACTCCAGAGACAGTGTGTCCAGCTGTTTCAATCTTAAGGCTTCCTGTTAAGTTCATCTGAGACAAACATTCTGAAGAGGAAATGTCTAGCCAAACAGGTAGAGAAAAGGCCATTGTCATGTGTACAGGACTCCCTGGAAATTTGGACATGTGGTAGGCTAAGATGACACTATATAAACAGAGAAATACACGTTTTCTGGACCATTCCGGGCCACACCAAGGACTCTGTTGTATCTTGCTTTATATGGGTTCTCTTAAGGAAATTAGAAAAGCATGTTAGAGTGAGGTCTCCGTCTGGCATCCAGATACTCGCTCACTCTAGCATCCTATGCACTGGTGGGTGCTCCTGGGTACCAGAATAGCATCAGGCAGAAGACACCTTCCCTGTCCTTCATGACCTCTTTGAGGTGCTTGCCAGACTTCTGGCAGTTCTCTTTATTCTTCTGCACAGGTCTGCCTACACCCATTTACCTTTTAATTTTTTAATAAAAATATTTATTTTGGTGTTGTATTTTTAAAAATCACTATTAAGATCCAAACATCTAGATTTTCCCTTTGTTTTCTTTTGAATGTTTCATTTCTTGCATTTTACAGTTTAGCCCATGGAGAAGAGTGGGGCTGTCTGGGCCCCTGACTCTAACCAGGCTATTCTCTCACAGGTACCCGCCATCTTCATCCCCTGTAGCTTGTAGTTTCAGGCAGTGCCAGTTTTCTGACTTGATTTTTAAGAGTCTTTCAATTTTTTCTCCATCTTTATCCTTCTCATGGTGTAGCCTTTAGAATCCCTCTGTCTACCCTACGTACCGTGCTGGGATTTTGATTGGGTTTCTCTTAAGTGTACAGATTCATTTGAGAAGATGACATCCTAACAATATTGAACATCTTTATGAACATGAAATGTCTTATTATTTAATTACATTAGGTACTTATTTCCACTTGCTTAGTTTATCTTGATTATGAGGTGTATACACCTCACACGGGTAGGTCAGAGGACAAGTTTCAGGACTCTGTTCTGTCCTTCTGCCATGTGGCTTCTGAGAAGTAAACTCGGGTCCCCAGGTTTAGAAACAAGCACCTTTCTCTGCTCAGCCATCTCTCCTATCCCCATTGCTTAGTTCCTATAACATTTCTCTCAGCAGAGAGATAGAAACTATAGTGCTAAGTCTCATAAAAGACTTATGTATATCTTGTTAGATTGGTCTCTATGATTTTACCCATTTTTATATAAAAGTAATTTTAATGTACTGTAGAAAACACATACAGGTAGTTTTTCTAGTCATCACTCCCTAAATAACACATCATAACAAACCAATTATTTTAATGATTGGAAAAAACTAAAATATTAAAATAATATAATTGTACAATATACCTAGCTGTTCAATAATTATACTGCTAAATACTATAATTGGTGTTAATCAAAGATTACATGCAGTAATGCACAATTTTATATAGGAAAATGACTGTAGAGCTTGGTAACCTATATATACATCCAGTCTGCTGATGAAGCCATCTCTCTTAGATACTGAGCTTGATGCTGTGGTCCTGTATGCTGTGCTCTAGTCAGCATCACTGGTGTGGTCATGTTTCCTGTGTTGTGGCTAGCATCACTTGTTAGTTACTGGAGTCTTGTTGAGTCTTCAGGATTTTGGTAAAATACGTAATCACCATGTCATCTGTAACAGGCACAGTGTGGTCCTCTCTTCTGTATCACTGTCTTTCCTGGGATGTTTGGTGTACTGCTGGTTAAAAATGTTAGAGGGGACCTCGGTTTTTTCCTAGAACTTAAGGGGGAGTGTGGGTTACTACCATCTGTGTGTTCATAACTGTAGAACTTCTGTGCATTGTCTTGATGAAGTTGAAGCAAACAGTCTCTGTTTCTAGCTGGGTGAGAGGCTTCTGTCTTTCTGGTTTTATTTCCTCGCAGAGGATTTTGTATTACACACAGTCTGCTTGTGTTTTGATCATATTCTCACCGTTGAACTTCACACAGGGCTGCTGTACCTGCTGCTCTCCTAGCGTTTGTCCTCTTTGGTTTGGTGACATGGTCAGTGACTCATTTTCAGATGTTAATCTTACTGCCTGAAAAATTCTAGATAGCCAACAAATCCTAAACTGCTGGAGTCAATTTCCTATTTTTTTTCCTTCAGAAGCCTGTGTGTTTATGAGATACCAGGTCTGGTCATTGTCCTCGTTTGCAGTAGCCTCGTCTGGCTTGGGAAGTAGGGAAGTGTTGATATTTAGAATGGATAGGAAAATCGCTTCCCCTTGGGTTTTACTGACACTCTGTGAAGTTGTACATTGTTCTCTAACTGTTTGGTTCAGTTCTCCACTTAAAGGGCATGCCACAGACCAAATAATTCACGTCTGTTTTGAATTCAGAGAATTTTTTATTTTAATTCATTTTTTAGTATATGTGCTCTTCTAGTCTTACAAATATTACAATAAAATAATGCATGTTTGCTTCTTCGAAAAATAAAACTTCACTGTACTAAATGGCTTGTCACATTTAAAATGTGGCACATACACTTCTTCTTAATACAATAAATATTTCCCAGAAATCAGATTTCTGAAAATCAGTTCTGGCTTGTGGGTTCTACCAAATCATCTCCTATTCACAACTATGTTTTCCAAAGCATTTCGTGTTCATGGGTAGACTGCTTAAATTCTTACCTTTATCGGTTTCCCTCTTTTGAATATTAATTTTATTGATTGATTTTGTCCTTGGGCAGTTTTATACATGTAGATGATGTTCTCTGGGTAATACTCAACACGTGGATTGGAATGTCACAGTTTAAACAAGTTGCTACATGTAAAGAGTCTAGAGCTATGGCTGGCATACACTAAGTGTGTAGGAAAGCCCAGCTACTGTTATTAATTTCTTTACTGTGCTGGAGCTTCTCCAGATGCCCTCATTGCTCTTGAAGCTCCTTCTGCCTCCATCACTGAAGGAGGGAAATGAGCCCCTGATGCCCCTTGTGTTGTTTCCTGTTTATTCCACACACACAAAAAAAACTTCACGTTTCAGACTCAATGTGCACTTCCCCAATACTACACACACACACACACACACACACATGCAAACATACACATATAAACACATGTCAACACATACATAGACACACAGAAGAACACATACATTACAGACAGACAGACACACACACACACACACACACACACACACACAAATTGCTCACCCAGACACTTGCTCAAGGCTGGCATGACCAGTCCTTTTGTTTGAAGTATAGCTTTATAATACTTGTCCGTCTGAATCTTATTACAGTATTCTCTTCCAATAATCCAGTCCCGTGGCGTTTCCAGATCTGGAACACATCTTATGAGTCACTTGCCTCAGATGAATAAACAGAGTCCTAGAGAGGTCATAGGCGTCTCCAAGTTCTTGCCGCTGGAGGCTATCAGAATGAGAAGCCCTTTCTTAGTGTGCCAAAAATCACAAGTGCACTGATTGCCATAACTTAATTCTTTGGGGTGTTTTTTTTTTAATTTTTAATTTTATGTTTGTTCCAAATGCTCATTAATCACTGTACATATTAGGCCTAAATTTTTCTCCTAATTTCTGTGATTTATCTTGCTGTTATTATTCCCCAAGAAGGAAATTCTCAGCATATAGAAAGGTTCCCATCATTTGCTACTAAGCATTGCTGGAGTCGTTGTGAGTGCCTCCTAGTCTGCCCTTTAACAAGCCTGGGGAGGTAACCTTCCAAGTCCTGACCTCTTCCACACACCAGAGCAGCTTCTTTTGTGAAATGGTGACTTGTAATCATTGCACAGGTATGGAAGTAAATATCCGTGTAAGTAATTGAAACTACAGGGGGAATTGAAAAAAACAGAATGTGGTTATTAATAATCCCTCTATTTATATGAAATGAGCTATTCATTTGAGGAACTACAACACTGACTGGATATTGCTTCGTTTAAATTTATAACAGCTTTGCTGAGTGCAAGCGATAGCATCAGCCTGACTTCATTTGTGAGTTTGCAGCCTACAAAGTTAGGAGCCGTGAAAAGGTGTGCTTTCTGGTCAGTCCAGTCGGAAAGCCTGCTTCTGACATTAGAAGAAATTGATGCTGTGCTATCCAGTGTGGTTTGAAGCACAGGTAGTCATATATAGTTCCCAAGCTACGTTCTCCTGTAAGATACACTGAGAAAGTCTATCCTAGTGCTTAACTCTCATCTTAGGATCCAGATTCTTAACTTTGACATCTATTTACAGGCAAAAAAAATGGATTTATGATGGTCACTGAAGAGGAATATAAAGCAGAAATAACCTATTAAAAAGCTTACTAGAACTAGGAATAGGGTAGGAAATAAAACGTATCATCTCCTAATCCACATGCCCATTTTAAATCCTAGGTACTGTAGGTAATAGGAAATATATTCTATAGAAATAATGGCAAAATCACAACTAAGCCATGCATTTTTAAGTAGTTTTAAAACTTAAATTTTAGGAGATTTTCTGTAAGGAAGATGTGTGAGGCCAACACGCACGCATATCCCACCCATGCACACACGTGTGTGGCTTGATTAGGAAGACTGTCTGGTCACCATCTCATTCTCGGAGAATGAGGTGCACACTTCCTGTCTTTATATCCTGAAGTATTAGACCAAAACTCTTTCACTATCAGTTGACTCTGATGTTGCTACCCAAATAATTTTGCAAATTATAATATGTAAAATGCCAAACTCTTGACCTGAGTGATACCCTCACTCATTTCATTCAGCAAATAAATTAGAAGAACAAAAAATACTGCCTAACAATGAACTATTGTGGGCTGTACTCCCATTGGGGCTGGTTAAGATTCAATTTTCTTTGTAAATATAAACAGAAGAAAACACATTCCCTGTCAGAGGTAAAAACTGCTAAATTATGGGACCATATAATGTTTGGACCTGAATTCATACAGAAGACAAACACACTGGAATCTTCATCCTCTTGTGATTCAATAAAGGTAGATGGATAAAAAACACAAATTGAAGTCATTTTTGCACATGCTGCTCATATGTAGTATCCAAAAAATAGTTTCAAATGTTTTAACATAATACTATAGTAAAAAATTCCATAAGCGATATAAGATTAACTGAAGTAGAAATACTTGTTACAATGACTACCCAGAGTGTTTGTGTGTCTTCTTTAAACATGTCATTCAACTTGGCCACACTGACAGGTCACATGCACTAAACTGAACCAAATGGGTCATAAACAAAACCAGAGCTCGTGACTCTTGTACTTGGGCAAAGTGGGAAGGAAAGGGGTTGTTCATAGGAGCTGGGGGGTGGGGTGGAGAGGAAAGAGGTTCTTGATAGGAACTGGGGGGTGGGGTGGAGAGGAAAGGGGTTGTTCATAGGAGCTGGGGTGTGGGGTGGATAGGAAAGGGGTTCTTGATAGGAACTGGGGGGTGGGGTGGAGAGGAAAGGGGTTGTTGATAGGAGCTGGGGGGTGGGGTGGAGAGGAAAGAGGTTGTTGATAGGAGCTGGGGTGTGGGGTGGAGAGGAAAGGGGTTGTTGATGGGAACTGGGGTGTGGGGTGGAGAGGAAAGGGGTTGTTGATAGGAGCTGGAGTTGGGGGTGGGGCAGAGGAAGCAGAGTGTGAAGGGAAAGGGAACCAGAATCAAAGATATACATGAAGGAAACTGTCAAAGAACTAACCTAATATTAAAAATGGAATAAAAAGGCTAAAGGGAAGCCTCAGAAGCTATATTAATACCGAGCTCCATGATATGAATATTTAATTTGTTAAAGAAAACCGTGTCTGCTTCTTTGATGTAACTTAGGTGGGTAGAATTTTGACTGGGGGTAGCAAGAGTCATCAGTATAGTTATATAACTTCATTCCAATAATTGAAATCAAATCAGAGATGGTTATAAAAATAAGGATAGTCTGTAAGACAGACGCCGAGGAGAAAATGCAGGTGAAAGTTCAAAACGTTCAGTACATCGAAAGCAGCAACAATTCGATTGCTCTGAAACTCATTTCTGCCTACACAGTAGGTTCATAAACATCCACCCTAACTCTTCGCCTTTGGCATTTCTCTACTCTGCTCACCAAAAACAGCCTTCGTGAGCTGCGGAGGTGGCTTGGCATTTCAGTGCACATTGCTGTTACAAAGGACCCAGGTTCAGTTCCCAGCACTCGCATGGATCGGCTCACTGTGGCCTGTAACTCCAGCTCCAGGGGCTCCAATGGCTTCTTTTTTGCTTAGGCATCTATCTGCATACCTAGACATATCAATATACAGACACTCGTGTACACACATAACTTTTTAAAACACCACTCATGCCTTTACCTAGAAATGATGTTTCTGAGTAGCTTCACTGTGGGAAAAAGTGAGCCTGGTCCTAGCAAGTCAAAAATAAGATGTAAAAGTTACACGCCTGTTAATTCGGTCTTGCCTCATTCCCATGCACTGGTGTTTCACAGATCTTTCTACCTGTGGTAGGTACAGAACAGGAATGTAGAGGTAGACTTACTTAATAGACACGAGGAGTCTAGGAGTCTAGACCTGCTTGCTCTCCTCACGCCTACAGCTGGAAATAGCAGAATGGAAAGTTCAGGAAACAGAGACTGGCTCCTGCCCACTTTTGCTCTTCATGAGACACCTGAGAGCCATAGTGGCCCATGACTTCCTGAAGGTGCTCGCTGCAGTTTGAGCCAAGATACAGAGTTCTTTACACTCAAGCCCTTGTGTGAACCTGCAGAAGAGGCTGGAATGACAGCTTGTGAAAATTACAATGGGGTGAATTTCAGTCGCCTACAGGGCTGAAAGCAATTAGCCAAACGACTAAGGAAAGCATCTTTTCATTTTTATCCATTACTCACAAAATCATGTCTCCGTTCGGAGAATTCCAACCTGCTGGCAACTAAACACGGACTTCAAGTCTCCTATAGGAAGCAGTTGAGGTCAAGGCAAGTCAGATTATGTGAGGAAGGGTATTTTATGGAAGGGTTAATATGCTCTTTTATTATACAGGCGTGATGGTGTATATCTGTACTGGTTAGTTTTGTGTCAATTGACACAGCTGGAGTTATCACAGAGAAAGGGCCTTCAGTTGAGGAAATGTCTCCATGAGATCCAACTGTAAGGCATTTTCTCAATTAGTGATCAAGGGGGAAAGGCCCCTTGTGGGTGGTGCCATCTCTGGGCTGGTAGTCTTGGGTTCTATAAGAGAGCAGGCTGAGCAAGTCAGGGGAAGCAAGTCAGTAAAGAACATCCCTCCATGGCCTCTGCACCAGCTCCTGCTTTCTGACCTGCTTGAGTTCCAGTCTTGATTTCCTTGGTGATGAACAGCAGTATGGAAGTGTAAGCTGAATAAACCCTTTCCTCCCCAACTTGCTTCTTGGTCATGATGTTTGTGCAGGAATAGAAACCCTGACTAAGACAATATCTAATCTCAACATTTAAGAGACTGAAGCAAGAGAGTAGATTTATGAGCCACCTGGGTTACCATAGAAACCATAGTAACTCCAAACAGAGTAAAATCAATTTCAAGAACATTTGGGTCTTCTGTAAAATCCAAGTTCACCTTTCTGTTCGTGTCACCACCCTCAGGAAGGAGACTGGTGGATAGGTAATTTGGCAGATCTCACCATCATCCCTTCCATTGCACAAGCAGCCGTATCGCCTGGGTGGTTTGCCATTGAGTATTGAGGCGGCTGGATGACAATTCTTTAGAGGATACTAGCATTCTTTAGCTGAGCTGTTTATCAAGTGGCTCAGAACCACCTGTATGTAAGTCCAGCTCCAGGAAAACTGTTCTAACAACTTTCCCTGATCCCTCTTCTGGTCTCTGTAAGCACTACGGTGCCTTTAAAGTGCCTTTGGATGGGTTGTTTCTCAATGGGATCTAAACCTAACCAGTTTGCCATTCTCCTTTGAAGGTCCCATTTGTACTAGAAGTTGTAGTTTTTTCCTCTGCAGCTAACAAAGTTTTAAGTTTCTTGCTTTTCCTCACACCCCAAAGCTATCTTTTACCCAAGAAGAGGAAATAGCTCCCTCAGCTTGAAAAACAAAAATTTAACTTTTGTCAGCAACAAATCAGCATTTCAATCCAAAACAGCAGACTGCCTCCCCTGATCCATAGTGCTGGGGGCTACAGGTGTGTGCCACTGTGCTCAGCTCACTCACACCAGGCCAGTGGGTGGACCTTAGGGCTTCCTGATCACAGAGCCACACCCACAGCCCTCCGGTGCCAGTAGACTTGCTTGTCCTACACACACACACACACACACACACACACACACACACATATGCACAGAGAGAGAGAGAGAGAGAGAGAGAGAGAGAGAGAGATGCACACCCCTGTACTATCTAATGAGTTAAACCCATTTGTGTATTTTTAGTCTTTTAGTTCAATGTGAGTCTTTCTGTCTCTTTCTCATCCTTGTTAAAGGTGCCGGGTGTTTTCTATCTCTCCATTACATGTGATATATGCAATGGGATGTGTACAATAGAAAAGTTGTTAGAGCAGCTTTTTAAATGTCCTAGTCTACTAATATTAATGTCTATGTCATTTCCAGGTTTTGTGTGTGTTTTGAGTTTTGGTTTTTTTATTGAATTCTATCTTTGTTTCATGCTTGTTATTTTCCTTTTTGATGTTTTCTTGCTTGCTTTTTCAAGACAGGATTTCTCTACCTGTCCTAGAACTCTATCCTTAGTCCAGGCTGGCCTTGAAATCAGAGATCTGCCTGCCTCTGCCTCCTTAAAGGCATGTGTAGTGAGTGGCCTCTGCTGCTACCATCATCGCCACCCAGCTATGCATGGCGCATTCTACATATTTACAGATTTGGTTTTGTGATTTTTTACATGTTGAATGCTTTGTAGTTATGTAAGTATTCTTTGAGCTTTGTTCATAGAAGCAGTTAAGACACTTGGACATAATATGTTTTTTTTTTTGAGGAATGTATGGATTGGTTGATTTATTAATTGATCCTGAGCAACCTTTGAGTTAGGTCTGATCACTGACGCAATACTGAAGCAGTACTCTGAATCATCTACCCAATGCAAGGGGGATGCTCAAATATGGAATGTTCAGTTCTGGTCTTCAGAAACACAGCATCCAGCCAGAACCCTTAGGTAGCTTTCACGAGCCTCTGCTGAGACTCCAGCCAGATTTCTTAGCTCCTTCCTCAGCAAGCGTCTCTACAGTGTTACTCCACTCCCACCCCATCTCTCACTGTGGACAGAGAGTAAAGGGAATACCTGTGGGAGAGGACCCCCAAAACGATGAAGGAGTCAAGAAAGCTGCCAGCTTGGTTTTTATTTTTAAAGAAGTTGTTCTTTTATTATTAAATACAAAGAAGAAAATAAGAAACGCCTCTTTTGTTTAAATCCCTTTAACTTTTACATGCCGCGAATTCCTTTGGTGTATGAATGTTCCTGGGTGAACCTAGAGTAATAGTGTGACTTTTTTTCATAATTATTTTCTGAAAGATTTTTAAGTTAGCCTTTTTTTCCACCATTACTGTTAGAATGTACCAATATAGCCATCTAAACCACCTGCTCCCCTTCCTTCTTCTGAATCCAATTTTCTTATAACAGGAAGCTCTGTCAGTCTTTTGTTTAGCTTCGTGTCAGATCTGTCAGCACAAAGTTGTCATTGTCTTTCTTTGGTGACATTTGGACCCATCAGGTATGTGTGGGTGCTCTTGCAAACTCGGCTGCTCCTTCTTCGTGCTGATGCATCTGCCTAAGCTCTCCAGGTCGCCTGAGCTTGTCTAAGGATAGACATTTAGTTTTATTGATTCTCCGTGATTGATAGCTAGGTTTACTTTTGTCGTTTCCTTCCTTGTGCTGACTGTAAGGTTGAGTGTGCTTCTCTTCCCTAGCCCTGGTTTTCCCTTTTGACAAGTGAAGTCCTTAGACTTTGTCCCTCTTTCTCATATAAGCTTTTAAGTCTGCAAATTCTCTTTTCATTAACCATACCCCATAAATTTTGCAATCCTGAGTTTTAGTATCCTTTGGTTCAAATTCTATTCTAATTTTCAATTTCCTTTTTTTTTTTTTTTTGACCCATAGATTATTTAGCTGTGTGCTTTTTCATTTCCTGTGTTTTAGATTTTTTTCCGGCTATCTAATGGTTATTAATTTCTAATTTGATTCTGAGTGATTAGAGAGCATACTCAGTATGTTTTTGGTTCTATTAAGTTTACCCACACTTGTTCTGTGGGTGAACATATGGTCCATCTTGATGAATGGATCATATGCACTTGAAAACAGTATGCATTCTGCAGATGTTGGGTATAATGTTCTATAGCTATCAATTAGGTCAAGGTGGTGGAAAGTGTTGTTGGATCATCTTCTGTCTCAAGAGATCAGCAGGTAAGATAGAAGGGCTGCTTCTATCAGTTGCTAGAGAGCAATGCTGACGTAATCATCTGTGACTTAACATTGCCTATGTTAATTGATGATTCCCGACTGTCAGCTCCGCTTTCCCTTGAGTTTTGTCTGTGTGGACTTCGCACAGTTTAAGCACTCTTTAGTGTACATTTGCTAGTGGCTGTTTCTATGCTTCTTGGTCAGTTTGCCCATTTTTCATTGCGAAATGTCCTTTTTCTCTGGAAATAGTATTCTGAAATCTACCATTAATATAGCCACCCTGTCTTTCTCATGCATATATTATTCATGGTGTGTAGTCCCCCATCTATTTCCTTTTAACGTTTATATTTAATCTCTAGCTACATAGACAGCTTGTAGTTAAAGCTGCCTTTTGTATTCAATCTGATGGTCTCTGTCCCATAAGTAATGTTCAGTACAATTTATTCATTGCTATAGTTGGATTTAATCCTACCATTACTTACTTGTGTGGTCTTTGATCTCCAATTTTCAATTATATTTCTTCCTGCTTTCCTTCCTTTTTTGGATTATCAGAATGTTATGAAATTCCATTACATCTGCAGGCCTTTGAGCTATACCCCTTGCTATTCTAGTGACTGTACCAGGAATTACCATCTGGACCCTTAACTTCTCACTGTATATATAGTAATGGCGTGTGCCTTTTCATCCAAGATGAATGTGCCATGAGGGATGGAGATGTCTATGTCTTCTGTCGGAAGGGTGCAGCAAACCCCACAGGACAATGTTATGATGCTTCTATTAACTCGTCATGTGTATGATAAGGAAATCAAAATCCAAAATGGCCTTCTACAGTTGCCAGACAGAGTTTACAAACTCTGATCTTCCTCACGCTCTCCCCAGGACCTGAGATTTGACTTGATCTAACTCTCCTTCATGCTGACATCCCTTAATTTCAGTCCTGTTAGCAGTAATCTTAGTTTCTTACTACGGAGGTGTTTCTATATCATGGAATGAGGCAGGCGCTTTGGCCCATGTGGGGCCTTGAGTTGGGTAAACACTTCCCATGTGAGCCTAGTTGCCCTCCGTAGCTCTTCCTGTACTTTCACCTCATCCCCTACTGGAGGACATTCTCACCCACTGCCTTTGGGTTGTTTCGGTTTTTTGTTTTGTTTTCAAGTGGGGTGGTGTTGTTGGTTGGTTGGTTAGTTGGTTGTTGTTTTGTTAGTTGGTCGGTTGGTGGTTGGATGGTTGGTTGGTTGGTTTTGTTGGATTTGAGGCCTCTGCCTCACCAAATGGTACAGGCTGCACTTGAACTTGCAATTCCTCTGCCTTGTCCAAGTGCTGGAATTACAGGTACAAACTGTGTTCCCAGCTCAGCAATCATTTCTTAAAGTCCAGCTTGGTTTTCAATTATTTGAACGTAGCTTGTTTGTTTCCTTTACTTTCTTCTTGCTTACATCTATGGACTTGTGCTACTTGCTAAATCTGTGACAATTCACCCATTATCTTAAGAAATCCTTTATAAACGTATCCATTTGCTTAAGAGAATGCTGTGTAAACCAGGCTGGCCTGCAGTTGAAAGCAGTGCATCACCACGCCCAGTAGGGTGATTATTCTTAAGCCTTGCTCCACTGCAACATGGGCATACACTGGTACTGCCCCCATGTGTCCCTCAGGTGCTGTTCACTTGCTTTTCCCAAGTGAATTACTTACCTTGATCTGTGTTTATGTCCATTGTCGGTTGACTTTATCATATGTGTCACGCTGCTAAGCCCACACAGTGGTTCATTTTCATTTCTTCAGCACCCTTTGTGGTACTGTTTTCCCTCTGCTGAGATTCCTGAGCTCCCATTTACAAGGCGTGTCCTGCCTTTCCTGTCAATCAGCACAGTCTTGATGCTTGCTTTAAAGTCACGGGATGCAAATCCATTTGACTTATTGCCTTGAAAATGAATCACATTTTCCATTTTCCTACTTTGTCCCATAATTTTATATTGTATCTTGGACGTAATGAATGAGTGTTCTGGATTTTGTTAATTTCCTTCAAAGAGAACTGATATTTTTAATTTAACAGCTTGGCTTTACTCAGGCTGGAAACAGTCTCTAAGATTGCAATTTGAATGTTGAGATACCATATAAAATCTTTCATGAGTGCAATCAATTCTGCACTCAGGGGTCAGACAGGGTTGTGGGGGAAGTTTATGTGCAGTTTACTGTTTACCACACCACTTCTAGCTAAGCTTTGTCTTCTGGGTTTCTCTGCTTAGTTTTCAGTGCTTATACTTAATCTAAATTCCGTCCTTTCTTCAAAGCAAAGAGTTTTAGTTATCTATTGATATACTAGCATATACATCCACATAAAAATACTCATTTTTCCTAGAAAAGGACATTGATCTTGTGTGGTTCCTTTCCAAGTGTTTCTTCTCTCCAGACTCATTTTCATTCCTAGGACAGCGCCTTCAAGCTAATTGTTATATTTTATTCAATACTTTATCCAAAATTTATAATTCTCATCTGCTGGAGGCTTAATCTAATAGAAGCTTATTCTGCCAATCCAAAGTTGACCCCTTCTCCCACAAGTTTAAAACTATTAACAGATAGAAGGATTGTAGACACTATAGTGGTTTGCTGGTCTCTAAATTCCATTCTAAACTTAGCTTTAGACATTGCTTTTTGTGAATATGAGGACCTGCTAGCTTCAGAGTCACAATGACAAAATTCCTGATAGAAGCCACTTCCAGGAGGAAGGGTTCACTCTGGCCCTTCAGTCTGGTGGGGGCTTAGCCCATGGTCCCTTGGCCTCATGCACTTAGGCAGAACATCTTGCAGGAACATGTGGTTAATGAATTTCTTGACTTCATGGTGGACATGAAGCAGAGAGAAAGATAGGCAGTGTCTCAGGTCAAGGTACACGTGCCAAAGATGTCTCACTAGTAACATACTTCCCCTAGCCACATCCTAGAACCTCCAAAGCAATACCCCCAGAGACTAAGCATTCGACACATAGGGGAGGGGGCATGGTTCCTATTCAAACTGTCCCACAGGATGCGGGTTTGTTTTTAAATAAAGTCGTTCCCAGAAGGCTTCCCAGCCTCACTACAAACTATTGCTCACTTCTAGTCCTCCCCACCCCCCTGCTCCCCCCCAAACTTGGATTTTTTTCTTTGTAGCGCATTGTCCCAAGCAACTCCTTCTCTGACTTGAGCTGTAGACTCTGTGGGCAGCTCTGGCTGCATACTGCAGGATCATTTCAGGTTATTTCCAATGGCACCTCAGACTGCCCTTTCATGCATCTTGGAGTACCTCAAATACCTAGCAGCTGAATCTTATTGTACCCAGTGACTCAGGGGAAGACCACAGCACCCATTGTTCTCCAGTCACCTTGGTCCCTAAAATCACAGAATTATGCTGAGGTCCTGTGTAAGCATTTGACCTTTTACCACCAATCCTAAGGGCTTGGCTGCATTAACATTGCTAAATCGAATGCTAGGGTGTGTGGTCAGGATGACAAAGACATTAAGTAAATTTGCTAAGTTGAATTCTTTATAATTCCAAAGGAGTCAGGTTCTGCTTGAAGGCAAACTGTGTCTACATAGGCTCCAAGCTTCTGAGCATCCAAATGTTATAACACCACTTGCTTTGGAAAGGAAGAAGATATGGAATTAATGTGGGTCATTTTTTTTTCAGTATTTTAGTACCTCTGTACTCTATGGGTATACAGTGGATTGTAGAGTGTAGCACAGAGTGCTTTAGTGCTACCAGCCCTTGATTCTCTGAGAATAAACACGTGTTATTTGTATTCACTATTTAGAGGGTTTCATAACAAGGTGTGATCAGTAAAACCCATGATTCATGCATGAATTCTGTAGGAGTAAGAACCAGCTAATAAAATATCTCATCAGTTTCTTTTTTCTGTATTTTTGATCATCTTATCTTTAAAGGGAAGGGAGATACATTAAATTCCAGTTCTAATAATAGCCCAAATGGGAACCAAGTACCTAAGATGATGAAAAAGATATCTTTCAAAAGTAGGGTTTTAGGGTTTGCTTTGAGCCTGCATGACATTGACCACATCAGGTCGTTGAAGGAAGTCAGTGGTCTATGGCTCAGTGTCATCCTATCTCCAATTTATATTCACTAGTAGTGATTAAATGCTGGGCGTATGACCAGGGTGGTATTGAGATTAAAGAAATTTGCTAGGTTGAATTGTTTGTAAATCCACAAGAGTTGGGCTCTGTGTGAAAACAAGATGTGTCTACACAGGCTCCTGAGCCTCCAAATGTTCCTACCCCACTTGCTTACATTCGGCTACTACTGGGACGGGTGTGATTCCGGGATACAATGAGATTGAGTTACACGCCATTAAACTTCCTTCTATGACCTGATGTCACTGAAGAACATCATCATGACCGACTTCATTTAGGCTGCAGATACTTCAGAGGCAGAGCTTTGCAAAGCTACACAGTTGTCTGATTGTAATGTCCCTGCTCTGACATAGCTTTGATATCAGCCTTTGTGCATCAGCAGGGCACCATCAGAAACTCATACATTTATCAAGGAAGACACAATGCTCAGAATGTAGCCAAAAAGGAAGAGAGTCGAATGCTGTGTGCCTATCTGTAAGCACAGACAGCTGTGTGCACATCTGTAAGAGCAGAGCAGTGTATGCACATATGTAAATAGCAGAGTAATGTATGTACATCTGTAAAGAGTAGAATTCTGTGTATCTGTCTGTAAGAGCAGAGTGCGGAGTGCATGTCTGTAGAGGACAGAGCACTGTGTTCAAGTCTGCAGAGCAGAGACCTCTGTGCACATCTGTAAAGAGCAGCACTGTGTCTGTGGATGTGGAAGGTAGATGTTGACATTTTTCTGCTTCATTTCTTAAGATGGTCTCTCTGGTCCTGAGCCTTACCCACTCTGCCTACACTGGCTGTCCAGTAAGCTCCAGGGTTCCTTGTGTCGCAGCCTCTCCCACTGTAAGTGATAGGAGCACAGCAGTATGCCCCACTTTTTGTAGGAGTGCTTACAACGGCTCTCAGCCCCTCACACTTGTGTGCCAAGCACTTCACCTATTAAGGATCCTCTCAGGCCCTGCCAGGGATTTTGCACATATATTTTCTGAAATAACAACTAGAACTTAAAACATGGACTTCTGTGATGTTGTTGAGGTACCCTGAAGAACCAGGGTCCTTGTAATTAGTCACATTAATCATGAGACCAAATGTCTTCTCAGCTTCTACTGTGTGCTAAGGGTCGAGATGTTTACCCAGAAAGACAGCTAACATGGCGCTCCTGTATGCAGCCGTAATTTCCACTTGACAGAGTGTGTGTTTGTGTGGAGGGTGTTTGCTTTTCATTTACCCACTTAGAGCTTTATCATCCTTTTGGAAATGTATTGATTTATTCGGTGAAGTAGAAAGTGAAGAGAAAGGGAAGGGGCTGAGCCACCTGAGTGGCCCGTGTACTTGCCGATTTACCGAACCTGTCATTGGTCCTCCACCGTGACCTCTGACAGCCAGTCATTCTATACTGCAAAAGGCAGATTACCTGAGGTTTCCTTCACTTCACGTTCTATCAAAATCATCTCCATTTGTAAGCACTGTGGATTTCAGTTTTCCCCCCGTTTTGCGTTAGAACACTTCGTGTTTGGCCTCTCCTAGCAAGCATGTGGAGACTGTGGAACTGTGTCCTCTGCGAGGAAAGATGACACATCGTCTTCCCTCCCGGCATCGAGGCATTGGAGGCAGGCGAGAGAGGTCTGCACTGTGGCTCTCCACAGGCCGCTTTGCCAAAGGGTAAATAAAGGACAGCCATCCATCAGCTTTCAAGCTGCCACCCTCTTTCCTTCCCCTGGCCCCCACGTCTCCCTGAAACCGGGAGGAGGGAGCCTCTGATTATTTTTGCCCATTTCTAGCAGAGCTTGGCATGAACAATTAAATTTAGGGCTTCCCTGTGGTCTGTGAATAACAATGCACAGTGCTAACCATCAGGGCACAAAGGCAGACAACAGCAACGACAACAACAGAGAGGGTGGTTTCATTTCTTGTTTACCCTTCAGGACACTGTTTACCTTATCATCACTGAAGGGGACTTTCTCATCTTTTGGAAATCGCCCTGGGTTTATTCTCTGACTCTTATTCTCAAACTGTCCAGTGATGGACTGAGCATGTCAGCCTGGGACTAAGGGATTTTTTCAGGAGGCTCCAGTCTCCCCTACCCTTACCCCTGAATATATCTGTCAGTCTGTCTGTCCATCCCTCTGTCCACCTCTATGTCTCAGGCTTCCGTCTTGATTCTTGTCTCTAGAGCATACACGCTCACTTCCCTATTCTCACCACTGCTTTCCTTTTCCTTAATTTTCCTGTCAGACTTTTCCTCTCTCCCTTTCAACCCGAATGATTTCCCCTCTTTTTTTTCCCTTCTCTAAATTTACTTCACAGCAGATTGTCTTGTAGTAAATCACCCAAAACCCAAATAGCACTAAAGCATTCTGATACAACATTAGCATTTGCTTAACAAGCACAAGATAAACATTAAACAAAGAACTGCATTTCTTTATTAGAGGCTGCAAGATACATAATCCATGAGCACAAGAAACATGGGACCCAGTGGATATGCAGATGTGTGTTATTTCATTGGCGCTGGGCGGCCTTGTTAGAAAAGGTTTTCATCTGAAGGCTTGGGGGTGGATGGTTGACTGTCCCTGGTGGGGCTGTAACTAGATACAGAGACTGTTGCAAGCTAGACTGGGCTCCCTGGTGGACCTGCTGATTGGACAGCCTGAGGAAAACTTGGGAAGCATCGGGAAGTGAACTCAGTCACCTTGGGGATGATAGGGTAGAGCCAGATGAAGGCATTTGACTTCTTTTGTGACTCCCACTAAGGACAGATTGCCAGTGCGATCCAGCCTCCGTAACTGCAAATCAGGCCCTTCCCCTATGCCGATTTCATTAGAATGGCCAGCATGGTGCAAACAGGGAGAGAGGAAAAAAAAGAAAGGGAAAAAAAAAAGGTTAGACACAGTAATTTTACAGGCAGGCGGGTACAAAAAAAATCTGCATAATTAAGCAGTCAAGGCTGCTAATAGGGGAGTTTATATGCTCTGGGACCAGGCAAGGGCAGCACATATGGATATAGCGCTGGATATTAAATCTACGGCATGCAGACTTACTTCAGGGCCCTCAGAGAAAAGGCTAATTATAGAGAGAGGAATTGTGTTTACTGGTCTGTCTTGGGCAAAGATGGTGTAAGAAGTGCAACCAAGTTTTGCAGTTAGACATGAACAGGCTGCTAATAGAGATATCAAAATATGTGTTCCTGGTTGCTTCCCACCTAATCAACATAACATTATAGATTCTGTGGACACTGCCCCAGCCCCCAGCCCCCCCCCCCCCCCCCGCACAGACAAAATGCTGGGAGTTACGGTTCAGGCAGTCAATGCATGCCAAGTGCCACCAGGTCAGGCTAAGCGTGTGCTTCCTATGAAAGGCCACCATTTAATCTAGACCAGGCTCTTTAGCATCAATACACTCTTATTTAGGAATTGAGCTAGCCCTGTTTTAAAATTGGCAGTGCTCCTTGGAATGGGCCCGAAGTCAAGACTTAACCCAGATGTGGAGATGGTAAGTGGGAGCTGCCGTGGGCAGGGGTAAGCCGTGCCAGCGAGAGGGCAAGCTTCTCGGAGGGCTCTGAGGGGATGGACATTAACATTTCATAATGCAGATCAAAGGTAGTGAGAAAACCCACAGGCCCCTTTGTCACAGGCCCCTAACGACAGCCTCATCCAGGAGCAGAGACGATTTCTTCAGATTATTAAAGAGATGCATTTCATATTTGTATGTATGTATGCATATGTGTATGCATGCCCCTACTTATTTATTTAATTCCATACAAAGAGCGTTTTCTGAAGAGGACTGGAGTATGGGCCATTTGCCCCAGGCTGAATGTGCCGAGGCATGCTGGGTTGTTTCATGGGACCACAGCCTCCTGCAGATTTTCTTTCCAGAGAAGCAGTCTGGACCCTTTGTCCTTCAGGAAGCTTCCCATAGAAAACAGCAGCCCTCTCCTAGTACAGAGCAGTGGCTGTGGGCTTGGGTCATTTGTGAGCCTGTCGTGAATTCCATTACTTAGCCCTGATGAGGAGGGCCAGAGGAGAATCCCACTGCCTCGGCTCAAGATGTACTAAAACCTCAGGCTTATGAAAGTAAACAGCCAGATATTGGGTCAGGCTCGACCGACATCTGGGCTTCTCTCAGAGGCAGGGAATTCGGTGCTAATGAGAAGGCATGAGCCTCTGCCTTGAAAAGCGAGAGTCACAGAGGCTAATGACCAGGCACGTGTGCCCCTGAAGAGCACGAGAACCACATGGCACAAAGGGCTGGGCACCTTTCTCTCATCCCTTGCATTGTTCACTGGCTGGCCAGAGGAGTTCATTTTCCTAGCACAGCTGCCTAGACATCACAACCATTGATTAAGATGGGAAAGGCCTTGAGAGACCAGTCCATTATTGCAGGTACCCAATGCCTATATTTCCTACAGAACTTTGTAAATTTATATTTCCTGAGCAATTATTGAGTTCTTAACATAAGATTGATCCTCAAAATTGTTTTTAAGCTGGTCCCTTCTAATATCTTCTAACATTTCTAGAGGTTGCAAAGAAGTGGCATTCTGAAGAGAGGAAGCTTGGATTGCCCAGTGTTTGTCAGAAACAGTGTGTGGCCAACAGAAGGCAGTAGCTTTCAAGCACTTATTAAGACCATTCTTTTTATCCCATTCTCTCTACTGGAGACTTAAAAATGTAAACCAATGGCGATCGGGCAGGACTAAGGAGAGGTCAATGCCTGGGAAATGCTAGGAACTAAGCAAAGTGTGCATGGGGCAGGCTCAGCCACTATTTTGTAGCTTGTCAAGAGAAAATGAGGTTGAAGAAAACAGGCAGAAAGCAGCCTGCCAAGAAAAACGAGTAACGTATTATTGTTTCTCTAGATGGAAATAAATATGAGGGACAGGACTGAACACAAGGCTGCTTTTCTTTTTCAACCTTGAGGCTGGACAGAAGTCAGAGAACTGGGCACAAGGCATGTGCTAAGACTGATGGGAATAACAGGCCTCTCTGCTCATTGAATCGGATACAGGGAAGAATTAACCACAAAGCAGATAGTGGGAAGATTCAGCCACAACCTCCAGTCCACAAGTGGACTGCACATCCATCGTAGCCCAGGGAGTTTATCAGAGCATCTCCTGCCATACCTGCTTCTCTCTTCCAGTGTCATTCATTCATGTAAAAACCAACCACAGGTGTTTTGTCAACAACTCTTGTAATCAATCGAGATAAACAGGAAGCTTGAGAGTCATTTGCTGTGTTGGGGAAGATGAAATGCATATTGATAAAATGAGAATAGTGCTGGAAGAATCCTAGATGGTGCGGTTAGCATTCAGGGCAAAGGTAATTCTGTGTGAGGAGCAAAGGCTGGAAATGTAGGTCATACTAACAGATGGCCACCCTTTCCATAGAAACTGGGTAGGGATCCTCATGTCTGAGCCGACCTTCTGTGTTAACTCAACAAGTGTGCATGATGTGTGTTTTTAGTTAATGCTTAGCCCTGGCACACACACACACACACACTTAGACACAAATGCAGTCTCACACACATACATACAAATTCTCTGTGTCTCTCTCTGTCTCTCTCTCTTACACATACAATTTGAAGAAGAAGGAAGGAAAAAAATAGTCATAGCTGCTGTTGACTGTGCCTTCAGAGGAGGGGCTTACAAAAGGGGTAATTTATCAGCATCAACATCTTCTGGGTATTGTTTTAAAGCTTATCATTACCATATGCCTAGACTTCTCATTAATGTCTGGGTTACATTTAAAAACTAACAAAAGGTCTTTGCTACTTTTCCCCAAATGATGCCACATGGTAGGAGCCAGGTCAGTGTGCAAGCCTCAGTGATAGGGCCGGGAAGGCCCTTCTCAGCAGACAGCTGGGGCTGTGGCGGTGCCACCAGATGCATCCTGCTCTAGACAGTTCCTGTATCAGTGTCTCTACCCTGTGGCTACTGTAATAGGTCTGCCACTCAAGTCCTAAAAAACTCTAGAGCTGCCTTGAAGAGGCTGCCACCTGACTACAGAGGGGACAGTGGATTTTGTGTAGCCCTGTCTTCTGTCCTTCTGGCCTATAACCACACTGTAATCCCGGACCCTCTCTGCCTCATGAAGCCTAGCTGTGTCTCCCTATTTTGACTATATGTGGCGTGGAGGAGGGAAAATGGAGAGATGAAACTAATAGATGAATGTTAAAGACTAAGAGCAATTATGAAAATACTCCAATACATAAAGGAATACTTTCTCAGTGCTTAGAACCAACAATAAATAACACTGACTGTAGTCTCTATAGAATAGGCACTTGATAGATTAGATTAGATTAGATTAGATTAGATTAGATAGATAGATATAATAGATGGATAGATGAACAGACAGATATAGGTAAATAATTTCATTTTTCATAGTTGATAACAGACAGACAGACAATTTCACTCTTCGTACTTGATGTTGGTTGAACCTCCCCCACCCCACCCCCGATGTCATAGGTACTTGTTGTTCCCATTTCATTAATGTTTCAGCTAAGGCATGATAAAGGTAAGCGCACAAAATGACAACAGCTGTTGGTCGGCAGATTTGGGTACCAGTGAATAATCCCAAAGTCTGAGTTGCTTAATCTCCATCAAGTTTCATGAAGAAAGGCCTCTGTGCGACTGCCTATCACAGGCTTTACAGACACTGCTTTACTGGCTACAATGGCAGTTGTTTTAGGCTTGTGGTAGCAGTCTAGGTTTGCCCATGTGCACACTGTATGGTTTCTCAGTGGAACACTAGGAAAAGTGACAGATTACAAAACTGAACCTAGGAATAACCATAGTCCAAGTGCTATAGGAACCCAAACCCTGCGTTAGAATGAAAGGAGTTCTTTTAGCATATTGAGGAAAATAAAACAGTGTTTGACCACTCAGTATCTCCATGTTTATCGGAGATGTGCATGTAAGCAAACAGGCAAGTGGGCTGAATTGCCTCTGTGAAGTGCTTCCTCCTGCGCTTGGGAAGAGAGATGTGAAGTGGAAAACGCATGGTGGATGCTCTGAGCTGCCAGAGTGGGAGTGCACAGCCACAGCAGGGGAGGTTTCGGGGCTGTTTGTGGACTGTTACTATTGTGACTTAGGAAAGAAAGCAATGTGCCACCGCTGGCCTTCATTTTCAACCATTTTTTTAAAACATCAATTAATGCAATCAAGCATAGTGCGGGGAAATCTAACTTTTTATTTATATTTCTCGGGGCCAGGGAGGGTTTGTTTGTTTTTATTCAACTGCAGGCCTTGGAGCAGCACGGTCTATGGTTTTCGTGGTATTTTCCAAATCAACTCAGTAAGTTATATTTAACGGTCTATGTGAAACTCTCCGCGTGAGGAAGAGAAAACTGCCTTGTAACTGGTACCATTTGTGGGAAAACAAACGAGCCTGCCTCGTTTCATGCAGCTTGAAAATAACTGCATTCTTGGTTGTAGAAACAGATTGTTTGTTGTTGTAATGAAATGAATCATATCAGTTTTCTTACCCGCAATAGCAAAATCGCAAGATGTCATTTCTTCTAGAAGTAGTCTGATTCTGCAGTGCCACGTGGTCAGCTAACTTTAATGAATTTTAAAAATAGAAGACCAGCGACAAGAATCTGAATATCATATTTTTGTTCTCAATCTAACTTTAGACATTGAGATGAATGAACAAGATAACCAGAAAGGTGTAAAATGGCAGGGTGCTTTTGAGAGCATTGTTGTGTTTCACTGAGTCAACTAAACATTAGCACTTGAAGCTACTCATGGGTGTCCTGCCTTCCACACCAAGCATCCCAGGAAACCACCACTGATGAGTTTTTTTTAAAAAAAATCTTGGCTGCAAAGTGAAATTTGCTTATTTTTCTTCCCCTTAGTCTAGGGCCTAAATGCGGATTTGAACCATGCTTTACCAGTAATTCCTGGTGTGGCTGAGCAAATCAATCATGCTCTTCCTGGGAAACAATCTATCCTCAAGATTAACTGGCATTTGGGTTTACACCCCTGCCCTCTGCCAGCCCAGGTACACACTTAGAGAAGAAGCTAAGTTTGACTTGTATAAAAATTGTATTCAGCCTCTTGTGCTTAAAAGTTGTGTTGGCCTGCCCAGAAGCCTGGTGTTTTTCAGTAGATGAGATTATGTTTAGAACTAATTGAGTGACTTTGGGTCCAGTGTGACTACTTTGATTTGGAATTTCCCTGATGTTACCACAGTAATGATAACAGCATTGTTATCTCCATGACAAAGGAGAGATGCCCAGATTCTGAGTCCTGTGTCTCTCCTGTGCTGCTGCCTTCCTCCTCCTCCTCCTCCTCCTCTTCCTTCTTTCTTCTTCTTCTTCTTCTTCTTCTTCTTCTTCTTCTTCTTCTTCTTCTTCTTCTTCTTCTTCTTCTTCTTCTTCTTCTTCTTCTTCTTTCTTCTCCTTCTCCTTCTCCTTCTCCTTCTCCTTCTTCTTCTCCTTCTTCTTCTTCTTCTCCTTCTCCTCCTCCTCTGCCTGGGCTTTCCTTTTGAGAGTTGCCCTATGATGTCATCTGTCATGTGGGTTGGAGAAGAAGGAGGGGACTGCTAGGAATGTTACCCCAGACCCATCAGTCTCCTAAGAAAACAATTACAATTGAGTAGGATTTTCTTCTCTGAGACTCTCTCTCTCTCTCTCTCTCTCTCTCTCTCTCTCTCTCTCTCTCTCTCTCTGTCATTTCACCTTCCCTTTTCCCCTGCTCCCTCTCTCCCTCTGCTTGTGTATGATTGTATGTATTCATGTTGGGTATGTATAGATATCACATGTAACTGGGTGTCCTGTACATGTGTGCAGGTGTGTGAAGGCCCAGATGAAAAGCTCAGGTATCATTCCTCAACTATGCCATCTTCCCTGTTTTCCAAGCTGGGCAGCAAGTTCATGGATCCTCCTGTCTTTACCTCTCCTACGCTTGGTTGATAGTGCCTGACACTATGCCTGCCTTGAATGGGTTCTGGGGATCCAAAACTGTGCCTTATGCTTGCATGGCAAGCCTTTACCAAATGAACTGTCTCCCCAGCGCTATTCTTAATTCTTTGCAGTAGTTGGAGGCAACATTTAACTAAGCTCTCTTCCTATTCCTTAGAATGTATTGTCATAGAGTAGTTTTTCTCTCAATATACTTAGATATACTCAGTAATGGCGATTAGTTTAAGATCAACTGAAAATATTCATTCAGTTTAGTTTTCTACACATTTGTATAATGCATGTAATCTATATTTGTGACTCTGGTTTGAATGTTTGGACTGCCTTTTCGCCAACCTTCAGGGATATGACAATTCTGTTTGTTAGTCCAGTTGAGGTCTTACCAGAAGTATTTTTGCACCATTCTGCCACCAAATTGCCTAATGGAGTAGCTTTCCTTTGAGTTGTCAGGTGTGAGAATGCTCAGGCTGATCCCTGTCTGTCTAAGACTTTTGTGATGTGCTTTTCCAAGAAGGAAACTGTTAAGCCAACCAAATATGGCATACTTTCAGAAAGAACCTGAACTGGGTGGTTGCTGACACCCACATTCTTCTGTAGATTGCTTAAGATGGCATTGGAATTCTGTGCTGATTGCACAATGCATCCTGAGAGCATTGTGGAGCCCATAAATATATAAAATGTGTAAGGCCGTCAATAGACAGTTTAGTGACATTATCTCAATAGAGTTCCTCCTTATGTGTGGAGATTCATTATCTGCTTCCATTAGATTGACACAGTATACAGTATTTAAATTTTTAAGACAGATCTTGAATGAGCTATTTCCCTTTTTAGAAAAATTGTCATAAAGATAGTGGATTAAAAATTTATTGTGCCCAAAGCATCTTTATAATTTGGCATTATGATCTGAGAAATATTTAATAGCTTTGCAGAAAGTAATATAAGAAATTATATCTAAGAAAGAGCTACTCTTAATTATGTCTCTTTCTTCATTGAACAGATTAACACTTGTAACCAGCTAACCCACGCTTTCTGGTGAGCTCTAGTCCTCACAGTCTTTAGCTTCAGTTTTTGAGTTGAGAATCTGTCCTTCCTCTCCTGCCTACCACCAACTCTGTCCTGTACATTACTCTTGACTGATGGAAACAGCAGAAGGAAACTGAAGTTAGTATGAGTCATTAGTATGCCAGGAATAACATCTTGCCTTCAGTATGGAGTTCCTAGGAATGCTGTGCACTAATTTTCCTTATATATGTGAGCCACGTGCTTTAGGAAATACATGTATTCTTGGTATTTGCCCAAATACTCATTTTAGAATGATTCAAGTACTTGAGCAAGTACATGTAGGTATAGACATTCAGGCAGTCTCCGCATCCAAGTAATTCTAATTCTCTAAAGGAGACCTCACGCTCAGCTTCCACAGAGATTCAAGTAACAGTTTAACCAAATTGTTACTGCCATTTAGGGAAAACACAAGATTTAGCCGCTAATTCACAAGTTGTACAGTCAGAAATGTTTCTTTCTTTCAGAGTCATAGATCAGACCCAGTTGGGGAATCTGGAGATGCTGGGGGCAGGGCAGAATGGGGGTGGGAGATGACACAGCTTCAACTCTCCATTATCAAGGTTTTCTGTTCTCCCACAGGTCTTACCTACTAGCTTTCATTTCTGGTAGGAGAAAGGGGGCTCAGAGACATGGTTGCTTAAGACAAGTAGCTCAGTGGGGCCACGAAGCATAGAAATATCAGCAGCTTTTGTGCACAGCAATAATAGAATTAGAACCCTAGCCCTCAACCCTAATCCTAACCCCTAACCCCTAACCCCTAATCCTAACCCATTATTTGATAAACAACACAAACTTGTCTACTTAAGGAGCAGAGAGTGTGTGTGTGTGTGTGCACGCATGTGCATATCCATGTGTAAGTATGTGTGTAAGCATGCATGTGTGTGTGAATGTGTGTGCATGTGTGTGTGTGTGTTGTATGCACATGTAATCATTGTATACAGGTGCATGTGCATATACACCCATGTATATGTAGGAGAAAGGCAGAGGTTGATGTCAGGATGTATTTCTCTGCCATCCTTGACTTTATTTTTTGAAGCATGAGGTCTCTCACTGAACCTGAAGCTCGCTGTTTCAGATAAACAGGCCATCAAGGCCGCTGGAACCATCCCTTTCTTTACCATCCCACATCTCCATCCCTAGCTTATAATATAGATGCTGGAAATACCAAGCCAAGCCAAGCTCTAAGCTTGTGTTGTAAGCACTTTCTCCAATGAGCCATCTTCCCAGGCCTAAATTCCTTTTTTTTTTTTTTTTTAGTTAAAGGCTTAGTGAACTGTTGGAGTCCTGGGCTTCTGGGTTTGGGGATGTTTAGATTCTTTTGTTAGTTCCCTTCATGGGCATACTAGATATTGTCTCTTGCTTCAATCCTTTCTCATCATCTAGACAAGTCTGTACTTGTCCTTAAGGCCCCTTCCAACCTTGGAATCTCCCATTTTAACTAAGTAGATGAGTTGATTCTCTTAGATTCTTCAACACTTTCCTAATTTACTGATTAACCAAGATTTTACTTCAAAAAGCAAAAATATACTAGAGTCTCTCAAAGTCCTTGAGCCAGCAGCTGATCTATTGTAAAGTATTTATTAGAATATTTCTTAGTAAACGTATGATGGCAAAGAATTTCCAGCCAACTATGCTCTGTCTTTACAATTCTATTTGACACATTGCATTTCTGATTTCTCTGAGCACTGGGAACAGTCCTTGGTTTTTGGGAAGACGCTAAGCACCTTAGAGTAGTTTTATGTCATCCTCCATTTTTCTCAAGTATAAAAGCCCCATCTAGGACATGACCTGCACAAAGATACTGCTGTGGATTCCCATCCCACACACCAGTTTTCTTTTAAGTGTGTGGCTGCAGTATTTTCCTTTGCTAATATATTTTGACATCTCCTTGTTGTAACCTGCTGTTCTCTTTAATTGCTTATTGTTATTAATTATATAGTGGTATCGTAGCTGGCTGCTTGAGCCACTTGGCTGTAAAGAAATCCATTCTTCATTATTGCCGTTGGAGCAACAGAAAATTGCCAGCATTCTGCCCAGAGATGAATACTGTGTGCTCACATCCAGTAACACCTTCCAGTCTGTCTGTCTGTCTGCTGCGGCTCTCATCTGTGCCGGAGACACCTCTTTGCTCTAACCCTCTTGTTTTGTTCATTTCTGTTTAGCTCCTTGGTCACCTGCCTTCCTAGAGGAATGGATGTGTTCTCAGTACTCCACTCTGTGTCCTAGCTGAGTAGCCGGCTTTTCTTTCCTCCCCATCCCCGCCTCCACCAACTTTCCCTCTCCAGAGTTTCCCCTCTCACAACTTAGTTACATATGCATGCGTCTCAATTTAAACTGTTGGTGCTAATTGACCCCCACCTTTCTGAAAAAGAGATCACGAGACCCTTAAAAACAGCTCTAACTCCCCCTTCTCCTCACACAGTGATCAGATGTACTTAGAATTGAGGATATGAATGAATGAGTGAGTGAATGAGTGAGTGAATGAATGAATGAATGAATGAAGTACATGCGCCAACCTGAGGCTGTGGGATTACCCACATCCTGCCACGTCTGACAGCTGCAGCATCTTGAAATCTAGACATAATTTAGGATATCCAGTCCCACAGCTGCCTGTGCCATGGAGCAAGCAGACCAGTGTGCCCCTCTGCCTATGGCAGCATGACATTAAATTCACACTAGTTAAGCTAACTTAAATTGAGCCTCCTTGAACCTTCCTAAATAAAACTAGTGGCCTTAATTACAATCAGGCAATTTAAAGGTTATGGAGCTCTAACTAGTATCACAGTATATCACTTTAATAATGCACAGGAAAATTTCTCTGAGGGGTGGCCTCCTCTGATTAGGAGAAAGCAGGCTTCACATTTCCAATAAACTGTTTTTAGAAATCTTACTGTGTTTATGGCGCATCACCTTCGTCTGTTTTTCAAGGCCAAGTTTCTGAGGTCACACCAAAGAACAATAAAAATTCCACTCATTTGCACATACCATACAGGATTGTGACTTTTTCCTCCACATTTTCTTGCTTAATGGTTTGCCTGCAAGGAGGAAGAGGGAAACCCATCCGCTTCCAAGCACATGTGCCATCACAGACACAATTTGTAGTTTGGGATAAATTTAGATTCTAAACACCATCGTAAGGCAAAGATGTCAGCTTTGCACTAAGTAATCAATCAGAGAGTTTCTTATAAAATAGTTTCTTACAAGGATAATTAGCTTCAAAAATGCCAAAGCAGAGGCCAGAGAGATGGCTCAGCAGTTAAAAGCCCTGGCTGCTCCTGCAAAGGACCCAGGTTTAGTTTTGAATGCCAACAAGGTGGCTCACAAGTGTCTGTAGCTCCAGTTCCAGGGGATCAGACAGCCTCTTCTGAGCTCCAGGGACAAGGCACACGTGTGGTGCACGAACATTACATGCAGGAAATCCGGCAAACAAAGTAAAAGGAATTCATTCAATGCGGCTGGAGGGATGGCTTAGTAGTTAAGAGCGCTTGCTGCTATTCCAGAGACGAGCAGCGTTTGCTCTCCAGCTCTGGTGTGGCTGAACATTCACCTGTAACTCCCACTTCAGATGGCACCTGTACTCATATGCCACACACCTACCCACAGATGCACACATATACACATAATTAAAAATATAAAAAAAAATGTCCTCTTAAAAATGCCCACCTGTCTTCATTCCTTAACCTGAGGGTACTCAGGAAATGTTTGCAGAGACTGTTGTCCCTCGCTTCATCTCCTTTGTCTGGTTTATATTTCTTTTTCTGTATTTTGTTTTTAATCATCTGCAGTACCAGGCTGTGCTTTCTAACAAAGATAAACAGCTTTTCAGTGTTTAGAGACTTTTTCCACATAGCTAGTGGCTTTACGCCAAGCAGCAGCAGATTTCTTCTTCTTCTTCTTCTTCTTCTTCTTCTTCTTCTTCTTCTTCTTCTTCTTCTTCTTCTTCTTCTTCTTCTTCTTCTTCTTCAAGAAGCAAAAGAAAAGGCCCTGACCCTTAGTGCAAACCCAACACCATGGCACTGCAGAAACATTCCTGATAGATGCCGTTTCTGCCCCCAGTTGCCACGGCTGCCCACTGCCATGTGGGCGAGTGCTGACTGCTGCACCTCTTGGTTCTCAAGGATGTTTTCCCCATGGATTTTACAACCCAGCAGGTTGCATTTAGTTTATTATGCATGAACCCCCCCCCCAATGTTATCAGTTATGTTTTGGGCTTGTTTTTTTGTTTTTTTTTTTTCCCTTTCCTTTCTTTTTCTGTTTTGCTTTGCTTGGCTTGGCTTGGCTTTGCGTGGCTTGGTTTGGATTGGCTTGGCTTGGCTTGGCTCCGTGCTTGAAGGTAAATTTACCTATGCTGCTACAACAACCAGAAGACCTACAGGCAAAGACATTGATAGGTATTTAATGTCAAACAAGAGAATCTGCGTGCAGACGTCATGATAAATCCATATGACTGTTTTAATTAAGAGAATGGCACATTGTATTTTAGGAATATCAACTGTTGGGAACGCTTGTTTAGACCCTGGAAGATAGCACACTGGTTGTTTTGTAAGCATGAGGACCTGAATTTAGACCCTAGAACATATGCTCTTAAATAGATGTGATGGTACACCCTTATCAGGGCTACAGAGCCCTGGGATTAGCTGGCCAGCCATCAGTCCTGTTGTTAGTCAGAGACCCTGTCTCAAAGATCAAGGTACATAGAGTTCCTGAGGAAGCCAAGGGTGACCTCTGCTTACACGTGCACACACACACACACACACACACACACACACACAAGCGCACGCAAAGGCATACCTGTACTTGTGCACACAGATATACACATGCCCATGCTAACACACACCAAAAAAGAAAGGATCCTTGTTTTTCTGTCATGGAATATAGTACAGAGACTTCCCTGTGACCTATGGCAAAAAGCATCCTGTTTATGTATGGCCCATACATATGGTTGTCCGGTTGCAGCATGAATCACTGAATCAAAGCGTACCCTGCCCTTCTGCATCTTACAGTATTTTATGAACTGGTAAAACATCACTCCCATGACACCTTAGCTGGAAGATACCCTCGCTCACTCCAGTCTCTCCTAGGCCTAGCAGGAAAATGGAGGAGAGCATTATTGAGTAATGAAGAGCCCTGGCTCTGATTTCACAGGACACCAAACTCACTCTGCAAAATGCAAGTCAGGGTTTTGATCTTGTACTTGTGCCCTTAGGTACGAGAGAGAGAGAGAGAGAGAGAGAGAGAGAGAGAGAGAGAGAGAGAGAGAGAGACAGACAGACAGACAGACAGACAGACAGACAGACAGACTTAAAACAAGGTAAAGGAAACTTTTTTCAATAGAGAGTTTTTTCCAGTATCCTCTTCATGGAAAGTGGATGCTTTCCACCTGACACAGAAGTAGACTCGGCCAAAGCTTTGTAACCAGAAGCAGCTTTCTGGGAGCAGGAAGCATCTATGCAAACCTATCAGGTGCCTTTCAAGCTTCACTGTTCTCCATCTCCACTTCTTTCCTTGCGCATTTGTTTGCATTGAGCTTATTTTACTGTGCAGCTGTGTGGGTGGGGCCGGGGGGAAGATGCTCGTGTGTGAGGAGACCAGAGGTCAGCCTTAGGTGTTCCCCAGGAACTAGTCACCTTGTCCTTTGAGGCAGGGTGTTTCACTGGGACTGAGGGCTAACTGGCCTGTAAACTCTAAGAATCATCTGGGGTGATTGCTTAAGAATCAACTGGGGTGACAAGTACAGTCTAGCACAT
Source organism: Mus caroli (assembly GCF_978045245.1). Lineage (NCBI taxonomy): Eukaryota > Metazoa > Chordata > Mammalia > Rodentia > Muridae > Mus > Mus caroli. Next base: position 10,940,276 of record NW_028227274.1, on the reverse strand, counting down.
CCAATGCTTTTTAAAGAAATTGTAAGTCTCTGTCTGTCTCTGTCTCTCGGTCTCTCTCTCTCTCTCTCTCTCTCTCTCTCTCTGTCTGTCTCTGCCATTCTCTCTCTCTCTCTCTCTCTCTCTCTCTCTCTCTCTCTCTCTCTCTCTCTGTCTCTGTCTGTGTGTGTGTGTTTACAAGAGTTCAGGTGCAGGTGCCCACTGAGGTCTTAAGTGTCACATTACAAACTGTTGTAATCCTCCTGATATGGGTACAAGAAACTGAACCCAGGCCCTCTGCAAGACAAGTATGGGCTCTTAGCTGCCATGTCCTCTCTGCAGCCCTCATGCCTGACTTTGTACCCGGGTCTTGGAAATGAACTCAGGTTTGCTCCTGAAGCAAACACGATGAGGAGCTGTCTCCAGGCTCCCATGTTTCAGATAAGAAGTGTGTCCTGATTTCTTCTTAGCTTGCTTAAGAATGCTTCTGTGGGGGTGGAGGGGAGGGAGCTCACTACAAAGTTTTCCTGGGGGCTTTTTCTGATAACTTTTGTTGTTTAATCAAAGCACGTAAGAGTGGTTTTCTCCCTTTAAATCTCTTTTGTAACTCCATGTTTGCACCAAGACTTTGGCTGTGAGGCCCATGTTTAAATTCACAAAGAGGAAAAGAAATCACTGGCGAGGCCAGGACATCGGTCAGGTTGGGAAGTGATCTTACTTGGTGTGCTTGTTCCTGGCCCCCACTTCTGCCAAAACAGCACTGCCAAGTGCTGAGTGCGGCAAGCTTCGAGCAGAACTCCCATTTCAGTGTTTCTTTGTTTTGTTTTGTTTTATTATAGTTTAAACAACATCCCAATGTTTTCTTCCTCCGTGAGACTATTCTAATTCGTGCACACAAATGGTAATAACAGCCACGACATTGGACAGCATTGCATCTCGGAGCAGCTAAAATCCCCCTTCCTGCCTTCCCTGCCCCATCCACCTGGACCCCCTGCGAGTTTCCAAGCTGCTGATGTTTATGGGTCCCTGGGCAGCCTCTGGGCTCTCGAATTCTGCTGGGTACTGTGCAGTCTACCCCTGTTGAATCATTTCCTGCTCCCATCCTGCTGATAATGAGAAGTTCAAGACAGGAAACAACAGTGACAGAACCAGTGGCTTTGCTTAAAAAGTCCAAAAGCATTGCAATGTTTAGACTATTGGCAAACAAACAAACAAACAAATAAAATCCTCAGGCATGAGTCCCACAGACGCTTGCACCTTGCAAGTCTCCTTGCAGTATGGTGTGACTTAGACATAAGGGATACATAGTGTTCAGCTCTCCTTGAGATGCCCGTGGCTTAGGTACTTTGTGCATAGAAGCCACTGGTGTTTGGTTGCTCGGATTCTCCAGGCTCTTTCCTTTATGTATTTTCAGAAGTCCTGTCCTTAATACTTCATGCCCTTTCTCAATGGCTTGGGAATACTGACAGAGGCAAATCTCACCATATTGCCAGTGAGAAAGCGTTCTGAAAGTACCGGTCAGGCAATATTCATTTTCATCTTAAATTGTTCCACAGAATAAATAAGGCCAGAACTTCCTAACTGGTGTGAAGGAAAAAGAAACACTCATATGCTGTTCAGTTCTCTCCTATTCTGCCTTACTTCAGGGGCTTAATGACTAATCTACCAGTGGACTTGAAAGCCTAGGCCGTATTCTCCACTGCCAAATTAGCACCTTGGTGTGTTTATGTTACAGTTGTGAAATATGTGTAATGTGTAATTCAACAAATTATTGTGGCCAGAGTGCCAGGGACCCGAGAAAGAATGGGATGGCTGTGTGCGTGGCAAATTGCAGTTCAGGCTGCCTATTTTTCTAGCCCTGATTTCCAGGGTGAGCCAGTGTAGCCGAGGGCTGGGTTTGTCATGTATGCCTTTGCTTTGTTAGTCCTCAGACCCCTGGCTTATAAATGTGTGCTTGGAAATTAACTCAGGGAAGCAGCAAGGCGAAGCATGGTGGGGCGACAGCGGGTGTTGGGAATTGGTCTAGGGCATGGTTTTCTCAGATTTTAAAAAATAATGTGTGTAAGCATAGAGTGGTGCGCACATTTGAACTGGGGACACAAATTACAACTTCGGGGCGTCTGGTTTCTCTGCTTGGATTCTGAGGGCTGAGTTCACTTCCTGTCAGGTCAGAGCTTTTCAAGGATAGCCCCTGTCATGTGATAATGGGGGTTGGGGGGGTGATTTTAGCCTATAGATTTCTGTAGTAGAAGAATGTGAGAAGAATCCTTCCAGCCAGGGTCAAGGATAAATAGAAGAGTTCTCCTTATAAACCCTTAAAAATTGGTCCTCAGCAATAGTCCTGGTGTTGGTGAGGTAGGTAAACCAGGTCCCCAGAGGTTTCTAAGAAACCAGCGGCATGTAATGCAGCCACTGAACATTTGCTTGCAATGGCTTTAGATTTTGGGTTATTTATTGGAGGAAAGGGGGTATAAACTGGAGCACATGGTCTGTAGGCTGCTGAGGAGGCTGCCATTGTATAAAGCTCATTCTAAAATGTCAGAGTCCTGCGTTAGACTCACAGTGGCCATGTTGGAACCTATAACTTGAGGTGTGCTTGAGCAGCCAAGGTGTGCTTGTTGACTGTTAAGTCTTTGCTGTGGCACAACTGATTAACAGTCACGTGGGTCCAGGATAGACTTTGGAGAGGAAGAACCACTTGCTTTTGAGCTGGCTCTGGTTGAGAATGGAGTGTTTTCTTGGAGCAGAAAGTTCACTATAATTCCTCCTGTTTCTCCCTCAGGCAATGAGGTAGCATAGCAATTGCATATGCAGACTCCTTCCTCAGAACGTTTAATGTGGGAATAAATATTGACATGAGTATGAGACTCTTTTGTAGACTTGATTCTTGTTTACATTTATGTTCCAGTTTACACAAAGATTAGCAAATGAAAATAATTGTTTTAGCTCTGACTTCTATACATGTGACATTATTTCTCAATTATGCTTAAGCATCCTTGGTACTACCTTGCACTAGGTAGCCAGCATCAGCCTCTAGTATGTGCTCAGTAAGGAGAAGGCCACTCTGACATTTTACCCATGTCACTGGGTACCCACACAACTGCCACAGTGCAAGCTTTGGGGAAGCTCTGGGCCCTGTGAAGTGAGCCAGGCTGAGGCTGAGCCTTCTTCTTTGGCTGACTAATTTGCATTCTGTGGTCTTATTTTCCCTTTCCTAGCACTGATTTATGCTGTCATGGTTTTTAGACTAGAATATCTTCCAGTCATAATGTGCAACACTTGTATTTTTTTTTAGATGCCATCATTTTGCTCATTTTCTATCAACCTTTTAGCTGTGAAAAGTCCAATGTTGTAATCGATCTTTATTGATAGGACACAGAAAGGCCACTTCTCCCTCTCCCTCCCCTATCACCCTCCTTCCCTTCCTCCTTCAGAGTAACATACAGAGATAAACTACAAGTATTGTAGAAAATCTGGAGACTATAGATAAGCAGAAAACATGGATGGGAGTGTCTAGAAGTTTCATCCAAAGATCCCACCTATAACTCTTCATAAAAAAATAGGGCTGTGCTAGCCTATTATAGCCTTAATGAAATATTGTAATGGTTATTAAGTCAATTGACTCTGAATCTCTTTTTAATAAATGAGTCAGACTGTATTATCCAATTACTGTCAGCTGCTACCTTTCCAGAGAGAAGAAATGGTGATTTTGATTGAATTTTTAAGCTCTTTGGCACCTTTAAGGGGGAGGAAGCAAGGTGCAAGTTCTGGCTTCAGGGCACATCCCACTTGAAATTGAAATTGGAGGTGTTGCTAGTATCACCTCATGAGCATCAGCTGCTGGAAGGAACAGCTTTTTGCAAGGAAATGGCCTTTAATGCAGATATACTCCTCTCCACTATAGGTTTTCAGCTCTTTAACAGTGAGATTGAGCTGGTAACCACATAGCTGAAACCAGAACTCATGAGGGCAAATACAGCAGGGTCTCTGAATGAAGCTGCTTTTGCAATTCTCAAATTTCTGTCTCCCCTTCTTAGTAAAGAAAGAAAGTGTTTAGCCAGCAGTAGACATAGTTGTTTGGGTCCCTGTCTTGACTTCCTAGGCTCTTGGGTTTGGATTATTGCTTCTCAGCTGGTGATCCAGATTTGGAGAAATTGTGGGGACTTTAGGACAGAGAACCTAACTATGAGCAACGGGTCACTGAGGAGGTGGGTCACCACCACCAGCTCAGCCCCAGCCAGAGCCTCTACTTCCTGATTCCCCCAAATGGAATCAGCCAGAGTAGCAAGCTTCACAGACCCTAGCTGTCTTAGTTTCTCAAGTATCCACTGTGCCCCTTTAAACCATGATTATCACTGGAGCTGTCTGCAGGTCACGTGACAAATGAGAAACGTATCTAATGCAGCCCCTACCTGCTTGCCCTAGAGCCAGCCCTGTGTTGATGCCCTAGAGCTGCTTGCCCTAGAGCCAGCCCTGTGATGATGATCCACAGTGAGGACCACAGTGTGTGTGTGGGGGGGGGGGGGGAGGGCGGGGGGACTGTGATGAAGGGCGAGAACAAAGGGACAGGTGAGGAGTCTTTTATTTGTTTGTTTTGGGTTTTTGTTTGTTTTGTTTTTTTGTTTTGTTTTGTTTTTGAGACAGGGTTTCTCTGTGTAGCCCTGGCTGTCATAGAACTCACTCTGTAGACCAGACTCTCCTCGAACTCAGAAATCCGCCTGCCTCTGCCTCCCAAGTGCTGGGATTAACAGTGTGCACCACCACGCCCGGCACAGGTGAGGAGTCTTACAGTCTACTAGAACATCGATTCTGGGTGAGGTGGCTGAGGAGTAATTGATATATTTTTCTCCTAGTCAAATAACTTGGAGATCCATTTATTGGGGGGGAAAAAACCTCACTGTTTAACCTACAAATAGGAAATTGAACTTGCAATATTTTTTCAATAGTGTAATGTGCTTTAAAACTGTAAAAATAGCTCTCAAGAATGCTTGCTATGATTGCTGTCATGGGTATTACTTAATCAGTCCGCAAACAAAGGGTAGAATCTGTGAAGAATAAGTCTGTGCTAGAACACATAAGTCACTGCACGACTGACTGTCGCCATTCTTGTTTCATTTGACTAAATTTAAATTATTTAGCTTTGGGGAGACTGCTTTACTCTGGGCTAGAAAAAAGAGAAAATGGGTGAGGGCATGTTTCTTGCACTCAGACACATCTTTTGTTTTGTTAATTTTACATACAAAGCATGAGTAGTCAAAAGGGGGATCTTCCCTTGCAGAATTCCCTTTATGTCCACATACAGTCAGCCTCTGTTCTCAATGAAAGACTGCAGCAAGACTGGTCACCTAACTTAACAGGCTGATTGTCAAGGAACCCAGGCTCACATACAAGCCTACTCCTTGGCTCTCATGGACAAAAAGAAATGGGAAGGAAGAAAATTATTAATTGCTATTTTTCTTGAATGTACTTATTGGTCACAATGTGAAAAAGTAGACGTAATTTTTAATTGGTGTTGTAACATTAAAACTTAAATATCCTCTTACTCTTCAACATATCGTTATACAGTATTCAAGAAATCTTAAAACTTGGCAAATACTTCTGGTTATATTTGATTCAGTTCTCTGCAATAAATAGTGTTCTTTATATCTCTTAATGACTGAAATCTAGGAAATTTTTGGTGACTTTAAGATTTAAAAGAAAAGAAAGGATTAAAAAAAGAACAATTGATCTTACTTAATCCCTAAAGCTTTTTGTATAACCCCTTGTCATGTCAGTAGGCACAATTAAACTTCTTCTTACATAATTATAATCAAGGAGTTTGCTGTGCCACCCAAATACAGAGTGGGTTTTTATCTCCTGTGAAATGTAGACTGTACTGGGGGCTTAATTAGTGCTTTGAGTTCTCCTTGTACAAATTCTTGTCCTCTGCTTCTGAAGACTCACACTTGTGTGAGAGGAAAGATTAGGAATACAAATAGCATGATTTCACTCCTAGTTAGCTAATAATAATTCCCTTTGTAATTGGACCTTCGTACTGTCAGAGCTCAACTAGTGAGGCACCTACTCGGAAATTTGCCTTTGAGTGGAGGGAAATGCCTTTGTTTTCAGTATTTTAGTTTAAATTTGCTGTTCCTTGAGTGTAAATATATCTCCTGCTCTTGGTCCTAGCATGTCTACCTCTTATGAACATCTCTAACTTTTACAGATAGAAGGTAGACATATTGCATAATAATGGGAAGGTCAGAGTATAGCCTCTGACCCTTGCTCTTCCTAACAAGTCATCTTGGGGATAGCAGGTGTGTGGCATAGCTTGTCTATAAGTTCATGAACCCACAGACAAAACTGCCGATGTCTAAGTTCTGACTCCTTTCATTGTTAGCCTCTCTGACTCAGAGAAAAGCTCTACATTCACTGGATCATGCCTTTCTCATCTGTCAAGTGGGCATAGGAATGGCATTTCTCATGCGTTGTTGCGAGGTTGCATGGATTCACATTTGCAGACATGGAGAACAGTTCGGGAAGCACAGGAAGCTGGAGCGTTCGCCAGGCTGTGCTAGTTTTAGTGAAGGCAGTGAGCCCTCGCTGGACTGGGAACTCTCACTACAGCAATTGTCAGCCAATCAGAATTGTTCTTCTACCAACTTCTGAAGTCTAATGATCTAAAACTTGTCAAAAGTGAGCCGGATCTCAGAAAAGTGGAAATGAGACAGACAGGTGGAGAGAAGCCAGGGACAAAATTAGACCTGTCAAGCAAAGCTAAGTGAACAGTGACCTAGGGTTGGATGTGATGGGCTAAGACTGAGAAGCAGAGGGAAGAACACCCACAAAGTGAAGCGTTCTGCTCCAGACTCGCCAGAGCAGGCTGCCACGAGAAGGTGTGGTTCAGAAGCGCGCCTCGGAGATCCTGGGGTCAGGGATGGAAGCCTCTATCTACAGTCTTCCAGGCAACCAGAGAAGCACTGAGGAAGAAGCCATTCCACTCTCCTATTGGTTCTTTATTTTAGGTCTTTGGAAACATAGAGCTCATAAAATCATGATCATTAAAACAGAAACCTTGGCATCGACACACTAAAAGCCTCAAAGTAAAATCTGATTTCTGACTTTTGGCTTTTAAATTTTAATTTTTTCGTAAATTTCTATAAACTCCATAATAATGTAAGAAATCACTACGTTACACGTCTACGGAGCAGGCATTACAGGGTGTTGTGGCTACACATGAGTCTGTATCTATATTTGGCTATAGCAAGAGCTTGCAATGAGAGGTATCCTGGCTCTATCACAAAGACGGTAGATTTGACCTCTTCTGTCAATGTGCTTCCCTCAACAGATGAAGGGCTGAACCATGAGTGCAAACTCTGCAGCCAGACCTTTGACTCCCCTGCCAAACTTCAGTGTCACCTGATAGAGCACAGCTTCGAAGGGATGGGTGGTACCTTCAAATGCCCCGTCTGTTTCACAGGTAAGGAGCTTCTTCAAGCAAAATCTCAGCTGTGTGTGCACTGACCCCACTGTGTCCTTCCTCCAAGCGTACTTCCCACTGCCTGGCCTTTTACAGCAACGACTGCTGTTCAATTTGAGGGAAGATGTTTGATTTCTGCTGATTAGCATTATTGATTGCAGTCTGCTTTAGAGACTGAGCCGGGCGGGAAGGTTAACTGTCAGGATGAACGAATGGCATTTCGAGTTCTTGCCTAAGTTTACACTTTCCTACCCGGAAAAACGACATCCACTTTGGGTTCACTCCTCTTCCTCTGGATGTTAAAAGGTTACCAAAGTCTGGCTGCTTTTGAGTCACTCGATATTCAATTAAAATATGTGGTCCCAGTGCCCCGACATATGTGACCTCAACCTGGATAATTTTATAACTTCTTTATAAAGATGTGTGTGTGTGTGTGTGTGTGTGTGTGTGTGTGTGTGTGTGTAAATAAAATGCTTCTTTGAAATAGTATACAGATTAGAGATGTTTATTTTTTGTGAGACTGGATTTTAAAAGTTGATAGAAATGTATGATCCTAGAAAATTTGTATCAGATGTTACAGTGGTACAGTTGTCAGGGTTAACCACACACACATATTCACAGAAACATTAACACAGAGAGAGAAAGACAGAGACAGAGAGAGGCAGAGACATACATACACTTTAAAATTTATTCCTCAAAGCCCATGAGAGCTGAAATATGTTCACACATTTTCTGCTGTCACCCTAAGATCCTCAGTGGTCATCTCGCCTGTGTCTGGCATGTGGTGGCCAAGCACGTCAATGGAAAGAAGGAATGTGTAGATATCTTGACCTCAAAGGAAATTTCTCTGTCTGCAGATTAATTAGTTACCTTCACTGAATTCAGCCTGTAGATTTGTGTTCTATAATAAAAATGGGAACATGGGCCACAGGCCCTCGTAGCTCCCACTAGTAACACTCTCAGTATGTGGATGGCTATATCGTTAACACTGGCCTTCACGGACTCGTCCCATCTGCTGTTTCTCTCTGTTGAGTTTGTTTACTCTTCCAAACTTTTCTTTTATTAAAGCTATTGTTAGGCTCTTACCATGTATTTAAGATGCACAGAGTCAAGAGTCAAGGTCCTCTGTCTAGGTACCTGGTAAGTCTGTTTAAAAGAAGAGTAGGCCAAAGGTCTCCACAATTAAATCTTACAATAAAATAGTTCTTTCGTGTTGTAGCCAGAGCCCCATAAAATATAGGATGTTATATGGACATAAGTTGCAAACCTGGATAAAATCCCATTTCTTTTTGTTGAGCTAGTAAGGAAACATAGCCACATCAGGAACAGCCTGGATCTCTGTACAAACAGATGTAAATTGTTTGATTGTATCTTGAAGTCATTTGGAAATAACAATTAGGAAAAATAAAACCTTCCAATGTAAAGCATGTCGGGGAAAGAAAAGCTGAGAGGTTTCTTTAAGGTAATGAGAAATGTTATTAAAATGTATGACTCACAAGAACAATACTGTAATATGATGTTAGGTTGGCTGGCAATTAGAATAATTTTAATGATCAGAGTGGAGTCAAAGTCAAATGCCAGCATCTTTAATAAATCCTCTCCCTGCCTATACAGATTAATATTGTAGATGCAAACTTTTTTAGGTCACAGTGCACCAAGCATCCGTCAGAAGTCAGCTCTGCCAGCCCAAACAGCGCCTCTGGCATATACAATTTAATTATTAATAGTATGTCTCCTAGGTAAACTGTTACACAGTCTTAGGGCCTTGTTTTGTAGTCATTAAAATTGAACATGTTTATATTATTGAAACCCTTGCATTCCATGTGTAGGCCGAGTTGATCTTAAAGTATCCAAAGAGAATTTACCTGCCGTTCTGTTGCACATTTATAGACAGTGCCCCAGAGTAGCTGTGGGATATCATTTTTAGCATTAACACATTTAAATAGAGAACTGTTTGCTAGCTATAACTTTAGGCAAATACAATAAACAGGGATTGAGCAGTCATGATTTCTTAACCTGTGGGTTGCTGTGAAGTAGGAGTCATTTCTTATGAGACAGAGCTGTGCATTTGACACACAGCTTTTATTTGCAAAGATTTACAAGGAGCAGGGACTCTGAGAACCATTACTCTTTGGGCTGAGCTAGGTGCTGGGTAGAGTGCATCTTAACGGAAGCCAGAGAGCCAACCCTGAGCAGCTATGACTCTTACTCTCCTCAGGTGTCAGGAGCCAGGCATGCCTGGAGGTGTGCCCTTCACCCTGTTGTCTGTGTGTGCAGAATCATCAGCACAGGATATAGCGGAACTCAGTAACCCAAGCTCCCATCTCTTTGTTATTTCAGTGTTTGTTCAAGCTAACAAGTTGCAACAGCATATATTCTCTGCCCATGGACAAGAAGACAAGATCTATGACTGCACACAATGCCCACAGAAGTTTTTCTTCCAAACAGAGCTACAGGTAATGGCCTTGTGAGGAAGGCTGAGGGTTGAGTCTACTTGATACTCTTATGGGACATTTTAACTATGGATTGAGAATCTTTCTTACTCTGGACCACCATGATGCTCTTGTGTTTGGGGGCAAAGGGGAAATTAGAGACAAGATTAATAGACACCAAAATAATTTTGCCTCTGGCTGCTGTCAATCATAAAAAGAACTAGAAGAGAACTGTAATTGGACCTTCTGACCCAGTATGAAGGATGTAGGGGTTGGGTTATTGCACTGTGGGATCATTCCCCTCACTTGTCGGGGCTCGCTCTCCCAAGCCTTGTTTTATTCATGTTCTTTCCCCCTGGGAGCCATGCTGGATGGGTAACCAGCCATCGTTATCGAGAAGGTTGAACACTGGAAAGGGTCTTTTGTCTAGGATGTATTTGTTCCACATCAGGCAGCTGAATAATTAGTACTGAAACCACAGCTTTGGAGTTGAAGTCTGGGTACCCCAAGAAGTTAGCTTGGACCTTGGGTGTACCTTTTGTTAGATGTAAAGGTCCATGACTTCTCTGAACCTTAAATGTGAACAAAAAGAAACAAACTTTATACTCACAGGTTGTCATAAGGTGAAAATAAAATTATAGGTATAAATATAAGCTATAAAACAAAACCTATGGTTGCTTGAATGACTTTCAGAAATAATAGTTAAGGAGTCAGGGGGCTGAGGATGTGGCTCAGCAGTGGAGTACTTGCTGTCATGCTCAAGGCATTGGATTAATCCAGGCATCACAGAAAATGGGAAAAGGAGAGAGAAAAAGATTCAAAGGATATATTGACACATACCTATAATCCCAATGTCACAAGTTCAAGGCCAGCCCAACAAAGAGGAAATACAAGGTCATAAAGACACCAAAAAAGAAGTAAAAACAAAGACAAAGAAACATGGATTCTATTCCAGAAATTTCATTTAGAAGAACATGACTTTTTCAATACTTTTTGCATCTTAAAAAAAAAAGAGTAAGAATATTATCATGATTAAATGTTTTTAAATCTTGCTGGTTCCTATGGAAGAAATGGATCTGCATTTGAAATCTCTTATTATGAATATTACTGGTTATTGTTTGGCTTGAAATGGCTGTGGGCTTGGTTTCTACACCCAGAGCCAAGAACAAACAATACAGAATTTATCTGCACTCCTCTGGCTACCTCTAGGGTATCTTTATGCCCAAGAAAGGGGGAGGTTCTGGTAAGGCAAGATTTAAAGGAGCTATGTATATCAGAATAGAGAATCTATGGTTATTCTACTCAGTTATTGTTCTAAGCAACTAAGTTAGATGAAATTTAGGAGATAAATGAACCTCCTGAATTGCATCATTGTTAGTGGAAGAGGACTAACATCTCTTTTTCACATTTTGTTCCTTTGAAACACTGGATTCTATCACATGTGTCTGCCAATAAACATGGAATACAGTCCAAGTCATACTTTTATCATACTAAAATAACCTTACATTCTTGCTTGAAAAAAATACTGGTTTTATTGCAACTTGTGTCAAAGAAAAAATCATAGGAGGTTTGGTTGTTCTGACTTGGTACAAGATTAGTATGTAAAATTTGAAACAAATGAAGTAACGGTTTAGGATGAAAGTCATAGACTTCGTGCAGAGACTGGTGCCAAGGTGGCAACTAAATGTTTGTATCAGACGTCTACTTGGGCACTATATGCACAGATTCCAACTTGGTGTGTCTTTCAATGAGAAAGCTTATAGTGAATGATCATTTTAATATAACTATACAATAAATTAATAAGGCAGCTGTATTTCTCTGTTCCCCAATAGTGACACAGGTACTAAGATTTATTTTCAAGCTTCACCTCAATACGCTGTCAGTGTGCCTTATAATCCCCTAAACTAATCTAGCTACCTCCCAGCCAACATCCCAATAATACGTGCATTTTGGGCCTTCCATGTTCCAACTGAACTCTTACCAACTCCTTTTGCCCTGCCTCAAGGCTCAATCTTCTCTCTCTCTCTCTCTCTCTCTCTCTCTCTCTCTCTCTCTCTCTCTCTCTCTGTCTCTCTCTCTGTCTCTCTGTCTCTCTCTGTCTCTCTGTCTCTGTCTCTCTGTCTCTCTCTGTCTCTGTCTCTCTCTCTCTCTCTCTCTCTCTCTCTGTCTCTCTCTCTCTCTCTCTGTCTCTCTGTCTCTCTCTGTCTCTCTCTCTCTCTCTCTGTCTCTCTCTCTCTCTCTCTCTCTCTCTCTCTCTGTCTCTCTCTCTGTCTCTCTCTGTCTCTCTCTCTCTCTCTCTCTCTCCTTCCCCTCAGTGGTGGAAGTCCCACCCTATTCTCTTTTCTGCCTTACATTGGTTATTCAGCTCTTATTGACAAGGCAGAGAATAAATGGTAAGAACTGTTTACACAAACTTGAGACAGGACCTTCTTGACAGAAGCATTACAATGTGCTGTCAGATTGAAACAATGTATGGGGGTGGGGAACAGAAATCAGCATTTGAATAACACAAGGATAACCTTTACACAGTGCACAAAACACTATGTCTACAGCTCAGCACTGTGGTGGGAGTGATCTGTGACCTACTCTAGATCAGGCACACTTAAATGCATCCTTAAAGACAAGAGGTTTCATGAAACATACAGTCTCCACTTTCCTGCAGTTAAACAGTTGTTCTTCAGCTCTCTGGTCCTGGGAATCCTTAACTGCCTCAGAAACTACTTGAAAACCCTTACTTGTAACTTGTGCGTTACTATCTATTGATATTTCCTATAGTTGTCCATTATTTTCCCTAACTTCAAGATAACTGTGTTAAACAGGAGAGGAGGCCAGGTAGTCAGTACCCCTCCTTGTAGCCTCTTGAGGTGAAGAGATATTGTTTACACAAATAATATTAAATACTGTAATGAATTGTTTTGACCTTACAGATAACCAACAAGTATCTCAGAGACCACAGAGGCCCCTAGGAGGTAGATGTTCTGGAACACACTGCTCTCTCTACACCCACCCCCTGGATCTTTGTGGCCGTATGAAATCAGACTTAAGATGCTAACTCAGTCACTGAAACTAGGATGTGAGTCCAGAGCTGGAAAACATGTATGTCTGCTCTTGACATCAATACTCAGCCTCTGTGTGTACCAGTCCTTACATGAGAATAGTCCTGATGCCTAGTAAGGATAATTGTTGCAAATCTGAGATAAAATACTGACTTTATATTCAGTAGTTTGGAAAACTGTAATCGAGTCATGGGAATATCTGAAAGTCTGTGCTCTAAAATGTTCAGTAATAGCTATGGCTCTAGTTGTAGCAACACCAGGAGAAAATGGATCAGAAGTTGACAGTTCTGAGTTTTTTTCTGAGTCTATTTTTACATTTGACTCTAAAAGTTCATGCATCTATTCTTTCAGTACCCATATTACCTTAGAAAGTGAAAATTATGTGTTTTTAAATGGTGATTAACTTCCTGTATTGAAAACAGAAAGCAAAGTCCCTCTCATTGCCAGGATGCAGGGTAATTGAACTGAAATTAAGGTGACAGTAGAAATACTGTCATGACAAAAGCATGCAGCCAGTGTATTAGGCTGATGCCCTTTGTACCTTGATATGTAAAATAAATGTAAATTTTAGGCCTCTTGAACCTACCTAGATTTTTATGGCATTAAAGTTATGAAGGAGTGCATGAAATTAAATATCCAAGAACTGAAATTATGTTAGAGACCTTAAATCATTCAAGTTCTCTGCCTCTAACTGCAGGGCAGGAACACTGGGGCAAGTGTAGAGTAAACATTCTGAGTTGCTCACTAACCACTGTGGAATGTCCCTGAGTGGTACAGAAATGATTTTGCGACATCTCCTTCACCGTTTCACAGTTGAAGTATGAAAACAGATTTGGAAAAGGTCATTACTTGTTAGATATAAAATCTACCTTCATGTATCTAGTTATACATATAAATAAGTATGTTTCTAGTTATCCATGTAAATAAATATGTTTCATGTGTGTGACTAGAGAGTAGGTAACTAGTAGAGGAGCCAATGGTAAGCAGAGCTGCATCCCAGGTTTTTGTGTGAGAGTGCAGTTATATTGACACATCTGTATATAAATACAAAGCGTGGTGTGTACTTTGACTCACAATACATACAAAGCCAAGCCAAATGTAAGTCATTCCTTGTCACTTTGCTTAGTTAGGCAATATGAACCGTCCTTCTCTGGAATCCTCCTTGTAGGACCAGGGACGTACCCTATTTGTTAAGTGTGAAGCTCTCGTCTTTGGTCAACCCTGTAGTCTTGTTGATCAGAAGTCCAGAGATAGAGATACACAGTCCTTCAGTCTTACTGCAATGTTATCTTTGTCTTTTCCTGGGGTGCTCACCAGCAGCCACACACACAGACAGACCTGATATGTTAGTCAAGGCACATGGCAGGAAGGCAAAAGTATCTGCGAATAAAAGCCCATTATTTGAAGAAATAGAATATTTTATTATTTGGAAAATAAATGAATGTGTTCAAGGCCTCACATGTTTCCCTATAGATCTCAGGGGGTTTTAGTATGATTTCATTCGGTGGGGGGTAGTTTTGTTTTGGTTTGGTTTTTTGGTTTTTCTGGTTGGTTGTTTTTGGTTTGGACACCAGGACAACAGCACTGTATTGAAACATGGCTCATTGGATCCCTTGCTAACTAGCCATACGTTGGTCTTTCAGGGCTGAGATCATGTGCTTTGGATGAATAAAGTAGGTAGATTGGGGCATTTAGGAGTCTTTTGTTAGTGGTCAGAATCACAAGTCCACTAGTACATTATTGGGTTATAGTTAAGATAGAGATCTTAAAATATTTATTAAAACACAATTCCATCTCTTAAATGTACCATGATGCCAATTAAGAGATAACAAAAATAATTCAAAATTTATTTTCTGTCAACTTTGAAAGGTATGATGCAGATAAATCATTCTTGCATGACATGGTATGTAAGCTATTGTGGGAAGTCCTGGGAAGTACCTTACCTGCTGAAAGCTTGGTGAGGAAGGCAGACATCACACAGTCAGACCAGGGCTTCTCTGGCATCCTGCATCTCTCAGTGCTGACCCAAGAAAGCACAATCAAGATTGACCAATTATATGGAAAGAAAATCTCTGCCCTAGAGCTCAAAAACTTCCCAAGTTCTCTTAGTTTGCTGGAATAATTTTTCAGTCAATCATACTTTGCTGAGGGTTCCCTATTCGTTGGTTTCTAAGTGAAGATACGTATTATTAAGTTTCTCTCTTCTCACAAGTGTCAGGCATCTTGCATTAGATTTTGTTTTCCTTTTAAGCTTCAAACTCGACAAGTTAATGGTGCTGGCTTCCAGGAATCTTATTTCAAAGCTGTGTGCCAACTCCCTTCAGTTAAGGCCAAGACAGAGGGTTCTTGTTGCCTCTCCGTAAACAGCAAGGTGGGGACTGGCTGTGGTTCGAAGAAAACTTTATTCACCTTGTTCTCATGTTTCCCTCCGCCTGAACCTGAAATTTCTAGTGAGCAGGAAGAGTGGAACCTGTTTGTAGCAAACCTAAAAAGCGTACTTGTAACTCGGCTTTGGCCTTCCAAAAGCTTTCTTAATAAAACCACATCTAGAAATTCAGCAAGCATGCAGAAAGGAAAGTGCTGGTGTCACATCTCACAACTCTCCTGTATATTTCAAGTGCTTATTTTTTTTGTTTCTCACAGACATTAAAGTTTTTGTCATTATCCCTGCTCATACTATAAAGGTCACAGTCCCCCACCTGCCTTGTCTCCTTTCAGAGGGCCCCAGATGGAAGTGTTTGCCCCATGCTCGGTTGAGACCTGGCACATCTGGCCTGCAGTGATCCCTTAGGACTGTCTGTGAAGGAGCAGCAGGCTCCCCTTTGTACTACCCTGGGCTGCATCCCCTGAAGGCACAGAGCCTCTGCATAGCTCTGGTCAGCCCTTGAACATATCAGGAAGACGCCAAGATTTGCAAGAGTATAAATTGTGTCAAATGAGTGCATGATTCGGGACCTGGCCTACCCATTCATCGCTTCATCTCTGCTGTGAGCCTGTGCGGCTTTGGAAGCAAATTGGTGCTACAGTGACTTGCACTTAATTTGCTCTGTGGCTAAATTGATCTATCTCTTTTATTTGATCGGATCACCAGGAACCGAATCATTTGCATTGATTTATTGATTGGTGCTGTGTTTTCACCATTAGTTTTGATCACTTTCAGCTGTTAATATTGGATAATTCAATCAGGATTGATTGGCCTTACCAGTGAAGGCAGAAAGTTAATCGGGTCAGACACAAAAATGGGGCAGAGGTAATCTAACCGTGGCTTGGCTGTGATATTATTACATTCCCCCTCTCTGGTCCTCTTTCTTTCCTCCTCCTTTCCATCCCCCTCTTTCCCTAAGTCACTCCCCTCTTTGCCGCCCCTCCCCCCAGTCTTTCTCTGCCATGAATGCTAAGGTTTTCTGGAATAAAGGAGAAAGTTTGAAATTATCTCACATTCACAATGCATCATAATGTGAGGTAGTTTTATTTGGCTTTTTAATAAAACTACATCTAGAAATTAAGCAAGCATGCAGAAAGGAAAGTGCTATTGTCACAGTGAACTTATTTGGGTTAAGTGCCTTTTCAATTACCTATTTTGTCCCAATAAATGTCTAAGCTGTGTGTGTGCTCCGAAACACAACCTGGGCTCACCTGTTTCTAAGTCTGGCCCTTACTGCCTCACCATGTGTCCTGGTAGCCAGATTTCTCCAGAACCGAGTGGCTGATATGACCAGAATCGGGGCTGCAGGAATAGCTGCAGTCAGTGGAAAACACTTTATTTGCATCTGAATAGTTTCTACTGCCCCACAGCTCAGTTTTCAAAAAAAATTCTCCATCCATTAATTTCTTGATGTTCATATCGATGGCTGACTTCCCTATTTAAAAAGGGAGCACCACCTCTTCGTTCTAGGGCCCGCTCCTCCTCCAACAGCCCTGTTGTAAGCAAGCTGCCATTACATTATTTTCTGTCTGGCCCAGAGTTGACGACAGATGGCCATCTCTGAACTGCCATCAGCTCGGCTTTATGGAGCATCCAGCCAGGGCAGCCTGATGGCACTATGGCCAGTTCGGCAGCCCCTCCCTCCCCGCCCCCTGGAAGTGTTCATCACCTCTGCCACATTCTGCCTTGGCTGGGCCTTGTTGGCTCTGTTGGCTTCCATGTCGCCAAGGCAGCCTGCTGCCACAGCACTGGAAGAGCTGCCTTCATTAAGATCAAGAGACTGCAGACACAGTTGTCCTCCAAACAGAGTTCTGCCTAGGCACCTTTGTAGTCAGATCTATTGGAACTATCTGAAAACCCAAATTTCTAGAACATTCTGCAACCCAGACAGACTCATGGAATTCCTGCATGTGTTCCTATTTTAGATGTTTGCTCTACACGTGGGTAGATTTCCTCACATTAGCAGAGACTGTGTGCCAAGAATAGACCCTTGGTGTTTACAAACTCTCATCTGACTGTTGGAAAACACCACATCCGGACCCAACTGTTGTGACAATTAGGGAAAGAGAGATGGCAATCACAGACTCTAACTATCAATCCCCTGAAATGAGCAGAGAATCCAGGCCAGCATCTTCTAGATCCCTGGAGGTGATGCTCCTCGAACTGCAGCCCAGCAATGAGCTGTTCTGAGCATTTGCAAAAGATTGATAGGCTACCCTTGATCGGGTTTGCTAAGGCAAGGCAGCTCCAGAGCCAGCCATGTATTTTAGGAGGACTTCACATTTGTATCCTTTATTGTTATATTTTCAGTGAATCTACAGCTCGTAACAGGCTGTGCCCTGCAGCTATGAAGGAGTAAGTTCCCCTTATTGGAGGGAAATCGGTGTTCTGTAAAAGCCTGAGATGGGGCGGGGAGAGATGAATGGTGCTTAAAAGCACTGCTGGCGGTGCTGTCATTTAGAACAGCAACTCCGAGGCTCCGAAGAGAGTGAAAAGCAGGGGAAAGGAGTCCTTTTAAAGTGGTGAAATCTCAAACTGCCTAAAATAACAGGTCTCCTTCATTGATTACTTCGTTGAATAAGCATGGGAGGCACTTAAGAGGCAGGGACAGCTTCTGCATGGGAGAGGAGAACCTGCAAAAGTTAAGCATCTTCTCTTCCTCTTGTATGGGGGGGCGGGGGCACCCGCCATCCACTTCCTTGCACAGCCCTCTCCTGCATGGATACAGCGCCTCAGCTAGATTGGCAGAGCCCTTCTCTTTCCCAGGAAACCTGACTCCACCATCAAAGGCTTCCTATTCTATATCAGCAAAGCTTGATTTTATAATTAGCCAAACCACACCCTAGGTACATCTGCTAAGCTTGGGTGCCTTCTAACCATATAAAAGGTGACTCGCTACCATTAAATATCAGCAGTGTGCTGGGTGATGCTTTGAGTTTATAAGGGTGAAAGGTCACTGTGCAGGAAAATGGAACCGTATATTTGCTGTGAGACAGGCACCAAGACCTCACTCCCATACTCAGTTATAATTCATGAGGCTACTGGTGGGAAGCCCTTTTCCCTCTGTGGAGTTAACGCATCTCCGCTGAAACCTGCTGAGAGCACCCTGCATCCCCACCACCATCTGTGTGCTCACTTCTGAGGGGAGACACACACACACGAAAGAGAGAGAGAGAGAGAGAGAGAGAGAGAGAGAGAGAGAGAGAGAGAGAGAGAGTGAGCTCCCCCCCATACAATTTCCAAGTGTACACACTGCCCAATTGCTCCTGATTTGTGAAGGTTTCCAGAATAAAGCAGGGCTCTTACCTGACTAAGAAGAGAAGTGGATAGAACAAACTGGTGAATTCCCGTTTAGAAAAGACTAGTTGGAAAAGGGAGACACAGCAGTGCCTTAAGTCCACGGCTGACTTGAGAGCCTGAAATCTGCTGTCAGTCATCATTTAGCAAGAGGCAACCACAGGCAACCTGGGAACCCAGAGATATGGTGCCCAAGTTCACCCTGTCCTCAGGATGCCTTCAGTCGGCAGGAGGAACCTTACATAGTCTGTGGCTCTGAGATGCTCAGGATGCCTTCAGTCGGCAGGGGGAACCTTACATAGTCTGTGGCTCTGAGATGCTCAGGATGCCTTCAGTCGGCAGGAGGAACCTTACATAGTCTGTGGCTCTGAGATGCTCAGGATGCCTTCAGTCGGCAGGAGGAACCTTACATAGTCTGTGGCTCTGAGATGCTCAGGATACCTTCAGTCGGCAGGGGGAACCTTACATAGTCTGTGGCTCTGAGATGCATTTTCTGCTCTGTCCACGGACTTGAGCCAGCTAGTGGCATGAATGTAGTCCCAGCCACACATAGACTGTGTCTGTGGTGACATACCTCCCATTCTTGGGAACCAGCACTGGTTACCTTAGAACTACCTAGACCTCATGTCAAAGAGAGCGGCTTTTGTACAAGCAGAGTGTCAGGGCCACGGAACAGAGCTGCAGGTCAGCAAAGGGCTTCCAGGCATGTTCTGAGGTGGTGAGAACAGGGACATCATTGGCTGTGTCCTGAGCCACGTGCTGGCAGGCCTTTGGAGATTCTCTGCTCTCCTCTCTTTTTCCTGGAAGCCCAGAGGTAAGAGGACAGAGGATGTGATCAGACATCTGAACCTAGACCTGGTTGTTGCTGGGTGATCACACATGTATTTATAATGTTTCCTGATTGTGTGCCTGATGAGTCACTGTTGTAGTCCGTTTAAAGGATAAATCAAAGCCAGACCTGGAAAACCAGCATTTTAACAGATCGGATGCCATAGGGAACCTACTGTGTTATAGAATCCAGAATGGTCTTTGGATGCTCTGGCGCCAGCTAATTTCAGAGGCTTTGGAAGGGCCATGGCAAGGTTAGAGGTCACCCATGAAGACAGTGGTACCCAGGGGCCACCTTGTGTGTAATTGGCTTGCCATCCCATTCGGCTGCCCGGGGGTGTTTGTCATGTGATCTCTTTCACCCTCCCAAGGAAAAAGTAGGGCAGGAGTGGCTGGGCTCGCTAGCCAGGTTTCCTTGGGTGAAAGATCACTTTGAGATGACACAGCCGAGTAGTCAGCCTGAATTCCTGGTTGGTATTTTATTAATTTTGCACCAAGATAAATCCTGAAATTCTGACAAACTCCATGACAGGTGAAATTCCTTCTTGCAGAATCTTCTCAGCGAGAGACTGCTCATTTCGTTCTGTTCCGAGGCAGGCAACAGGAGGGCAGCTTTATAATCAGCCCTCAAAGGACCCCCAGCCGCCCCAGAGTCTCGGACTGATTGAATAACTCCTGGGCCTCTTCCCCTAGGCCTCCATCAGCGGGGGTCCTGTGGAAAGCAATCTCCCGCAGACTGGCACTGAAGTGAGCTTTAAACCGCCATTTTCTGCTCTCCAGAGGAGCCTGGAGTACTAAAAGATAGATGGACTGCAGATATTTTATGAGAAACTGTCAGAAGAAGAGCAGAGTAAATGTTTTTTTCTTCTTCTTTGAGTCACACACTCCATCACTGTTGAATTTCTCCCAGCCTCCTTTTACATTTAAAGTACGAAATTAATTGGTTGCTAACCTTTCGTTCCCCCTTCCCTCTTCGTCGTTGTCTTCCTCCTCCTCCTCCTCGAGGTTTTTTTTTTTTTCTTAAATATTCACACAGAGGCCCTTTGCTTAACCACAGTTGTAGAAAATCAGTACCATTTGCAATGAAATATTTATAATGACAGAATGAAAAATTGGATTCATTTTCTGGACTGCAGCCGAACAGTCTGCAACTTCGCGCAAGTACCGTTGCCTGTCCCTCCTTCCTCCCTTTCACGGGAGTCATTTCTAAAACATAGCTCATGTCCATTTACCTATGTGCTGGAGGGGTGCCTACCAAAGCACAGAGCCTGGCTCCACTCTGAAAAATACAGAGAGGAAAGAGCAGGGCGGATTTGCGTTAGGGCTGCTGCAGAGGGAGCTGGAGGACTTGGCCCACACAGGGGTGGAGAGGATTTGAGCCCCCATCTGAAGGAAGGGCAGCAAGTTTCCCAGATTAGGGAATTGGTGGCGCTTGAACTTTGTAGCACAACACTGTCATAAGGATCAGCCTCGATGTCTTATCTTGGGGCAGATTTAAAGGGATCTTGTTCTCCTCTTTTAGGGTTAACTGTGACCCCACCTCTCCGAGTGACCCTCTGTTCACTCGCTGCTCCAGGCCTGGCCCTTTGCCTTTCATCCCTCAGAAGTCAGAGACAAAGGGTTTTGTTAGAACTGCCCCAGATTACATTGCAGGACAGCCATCCCTACCTGTGCTAATCTGGGTAGGAGAGGGGTCATTTCTTCTGTTTTCAGGATCCCATTGGCTGTATATCAAGGACCCTGTAGTGAATCCCAGTCTTCCAAATAAGTGTTCACTCCATACACAGTATAGAATCACTTAGCTGTCTCTTCAGGCCCCATTGCTCGGTACAATAAGGGATTACAGCCCATCTAGGCAACCCTTCCCAGGCTTTCAGCCCAGCCCTCAATGCTGGCCTTGAATTCATTCTCTTTTGGAAGACTGGGCTTAATTAGTTAGCAGTGTTTCATTTTGATGGTTTTCCACAAGTGAAAACAGTTTCTAGTACTTTCAAAACATGAATAAAAACAGCTGTGAATTGAGATCTTCAAGGTTTCAGGCCTTGAATTTGCCTCATCACGCATCACTGGCTCCACAAGATCAATAATCCATATTTTATTATATAATAAAGGCTGTCTGTAATTGAATTAGCTCATTCACTCCATTTGATTAGCCCTAGTTCATTCATGGTGAGGATAAAAGGAATGCACACATACCTCCATATATTATATTATTTGGATGTAAAGAGTTTGAGAATTCGTTTCAATATTGTTTTTCCAGGGGGTAGTATGACTCACATGTGGGGATGATAGCGTTAAGCTGTCCTGCCGATAACCCAACGTGGGTACCGTATAATAGGTCTCCCTTCGGACCAAGATCAATCCCACTCTAAAATTCTGAAAGACAATTGAGATGGTCTTTGTTTGGGGTTTTGTTTTCTTTTTTTCTACAATCCTTCCCCCTAAGATCATTTTCTCTTATCCACCCGAAGACTGTAATTTGGGGCCTCTGTGAGGCTTACTCTGAAGCAAAAGTTAGCACCAGTTTAATAAGAGCACCTAGTGGGAAAGGTGACCTGTCATTTACTATTGGGCTCTCTCAGGACAGGGCTCTCAGGACAGGGCTCTAGTACAACCATGTGCTCTGTCTGTTCTTGCAGAGTCTTACTGTTTGTATACAAGCTACAAGATTTGTCTTCACATTGCTTTTCATATATATATACGTTTTATATATAGAGAGAGAATATATACTAGAATCTGCTGACAGTTCAGCACCAGATGATGTGTGCTGTAACACAGGCTGCCTTGTAGCTCTAGAATCTCGCCTGAAGATATTTTACTGTAGTGTTTCCTGGACTTTGATTCAGCAGCGAAAAGGAGGTTTTCTTGAGTGTGTACATTTTAGGATGCTAGTACCATTTTCTTCCTGCACCGTGCGTGGATGTGAAAAATTGTTATCCTTGACCCTTATTTCTCTTCCCCCCTTAGGGGCCAAGATTTAAGGGGAAATCTTTTTTAACATTAACATTAGTTTTGAAACAGTTTAAACAAGTCTAAATATATACTCAAGTAAATGGAAGCTGTAATAGTGGAGTGTAGAGAATCAATCTCCTTGCAGGCCAGAAAAGGAACATTGAACAGTGTTCATTCATGTACTGCCAGATGTATTTCTGCATGTGACACGGCTTGCCCGACCGCTTTGAGTGATTTTCAGTGTTACTAGGCAGGCTGGCAAGAGCACCAGGCCTCCTGACAGAAGTAAAGAGCCGCGTAGCCCAAGTGCTTGGTGAAGG
Organism: Mus caroli; assembly: GCF_978045245.1. Lineage (NCBI taxonomy): Eukaryota > Metazoa > Chordata > Mammalia > Rodentia > Muridae > Mus > Mus caroli. The sequence goes on along the minus strand of NW_028227274.1, from coordinate 10,917,531 downwards.
AAGATTGCACAGGGAACCACAGTATCTGAAAGAGAAGCACCCCACCTCAGCCTCCACGTCAGTGTCTGTGATCACAAGCCCCTGTGTCTATTTCCCCTCCTGCCCAGAACTCTCTGTGCGTTGGCTGGTTTGCATTTGTGTTTGAAGTGCCAGGCGGTTTAATGAAGTTATTCTTTTATAAATTTTGCAACACTGAAGCAAGCATGAGGGCTTTAAATTAGAATAAGTGCCACTTGTGTGTGGCAGGTCCCTCGGAGGACTGATGAGAGTGAGGCCTCCCGGTGCCTGGGCCTTTCTTCAAGGCGGTGCGGATCTGTTGTGCTTGTTTATGAGGCTCACCTTTGAATTTGCGTGAGCGTGCTCTGTGGCTGCTGCCTAGCCCTCTGCTAAGAGACTGTCTTTCTTCCAGGATCATGTTAAATACTTCACATTAAAGAGTGCTTTTTTTAATTATATTGCTTTATTGTAATGAATTCAAATTAACTTGGAGGAGCAAATTGTATAAGGATGTGAAGGTTATAGATTGCTCTCTCCATAGTTACAGCACACCTCTGTGTGAAGGGATTAAAGGGCGGCCTCTCTGGTAGCTCAGAATACTTGGAGGGGTGAGGAGACTGTCACAGACCAAGAAGCAAAGCAGAAAAGGCGCCCAAAAGTGGCATGAGAAGAGGAAACTCACATGGTGTTCTTAAACAGACACCAAGTCTCTTTGGTGGAAGACACTGCTGTCATTTTTATGATCAGAAATACCCTAGCAGAAGTGGTATGCAAGTGACAGTATAAGAATACTATACTTCTTAGAGACTAAGACAGAATGGCCAGATATTGCTCAGTGACTGAGGGTGCTTGCCACAGAGCCTGAGGGCCTGAGTTCCATCCCTGCGGAATGCACATGGTGAAAGGGAGAACCAGGAAGCTGTCTTCTGACCCTTAGCTGGCCTCCTGGCACACTAGAGTTTTCTTCTCTTTGTTTCTCCGTGAGCTGTTTAAAAACAAAATTGGGTTCAGAGGATGCAAAGGAGACTTCCAAAAAGGGGTCCTGATGCTGTCTTAAGCATAGAAAAAGATACAGAGAAGGGGAAGAGAGACAGGTGAGGAATGAGGGTGGTGGGAGCATGACAGTGCAGACCTTCTTAACCAGGATTTTTTACTTGATGTGGAAAACATTCAAATATTACACTGGGGCTATGACATGTTTGCACTTTCAAAGAATTTGCTCACAATCTCAAATAAAGCGTCTTTTGGGACTTCCTTAAGTGGCACCCTCATCTCAGACAGTTCCAGAGGGGCTGAAAGATCTGAAGAGGATGCAGAGCCTGTGCCTGAATGTAACTCATTCTCTACATAGCACAGGCTTGCTTGCTTGGGCATAGAAATGCACACATAATCTCAGGTATGGCTCACATTTGACACTGCTTAACAATAGCAATCGATAAGTTATATTTTGACATACTAGACAGCTGTTTGGTTGCTGATGGTAAGCAAACAGATTTTCTGTTATCTTTGATGAATTATAGTGTATTTGACTCACACTTAGAGAGTGTGGCAATGTTATAATTGAGAACAAGAGAGGGCTGGAGAAATGGCTCCCTGGCAAGAGCACTTGCCGTGCAAGCATAGTGATGTGAGTTCAGCTCTTTGGCTGCCATGGAAAAGCTGGTGTATATCTGTGCCCCTGTAGCCCTAGTGACAGAGGAGGAGCCTAAGGATCGTCAGCCTCGCTGAAAAGAATGGTGTGCCCTGGGGGCAGTGAGACACTGTCTCAGAGGTATCAGGCTAAACACCTGATGTCACTTTCTGGCTTCTGCACATGCTGGAGCACACATGAGCCTTGGAGCCTTTGAACCTTGGAACCTTGGAACCTTGGAGTGCACTCTCAAGAGCGCACACACATACTTTTCCTCCTTTTTCACAATTACTGGAATTCAGTGGAAGGGAACCCCTGTCCTATGAAATTGAAAGGCAGAGAGTCACGGCCCCTCCTTCTCAAAAAGGTTACCCTTTGAATATAAATCACCAGAGCGGGCGCCTTTCCTTCTAATCAGATGACCTTTGAAACCGATGAACCAGAGTCTAAATCCTAAGGCTGCCCGTCAGGTTTTAAATCAATGCCTGGCTCCAGCACCCTTCGATACCTAACTGGATCTCAATGGATCGCTTCCCCAGAAGGGCCACACACAGAGCTTGGAGGAATGTTATAGCTGATTGTGGGGCAGCCCAACTTGATTGTAAGATCAAGGACAGTGACTAGGATTTATTTCACCAAGTCCTCTTTTAAAAAAAAAAAAAATTAGAAAACAATCCTTCCAGGATTCAAAAACCTAAAACCAGAGGGAGTCACCACATATCTGCAATGCTTGTAAGAGGGCATTTCTGAGCAATTATCAATCTAAGATAATTATTTGTTGCTAATTACTACACAAGCCTATTAAATATTCAGCAGAAGTTTGTTTAATTGTGTTGGACTGGGGAAGAGATGCCTGAGCAGAGCTTGAGCGTGGCAAGCCAGTGGTGTGCACTCTAGAGCCTGGTAGAGAGGAAATTTGTGTTTGCCCAAGATTAACACATTAACATCAAGCAAGCCTCCCCCCCTCCTTGCACAGTTATTTATCTTTGAGGTATTAAAATTGAAGCACGATGAAGGGGGCACTGTTCACGGATGTAAAATTGGGAAGAGGTCATTCTTAACCTTGTTTACAGATGCTCTGGTTTAGAAGGGAGCAGTGTGATAAATTAAACATTACAGTGGAAACAATTAAAGCGTAGCTACAAGTGGTACATGCACACATCTGTGTGTGAAGAGCTGACCTAATCCCTGAATATCTTACTAGACAGTATTGCCCCTCAAAGCCTTCTGTCCTGTAGCACACTGCGACTGTCATTCCAGAGGGGAGGCAGAATCATCATAGCCTGGGCCCCCTCCTTTCTGCTTTGTATACTATGATTGCAATTTCCTGTTGGCTTCTTGCATGTAAACAGGTAGCTCAATTTGTTGATTGCTTGCAAAAAAAAAAAAAAAGAGAGAGAGAGAGAGAGAGAAATGAACTTTATACTTTTAACATATTTCCCAGCGGCCACTTTTGTGCCTGTTCTTCCAATCTGGAACTTTCTGTGAATCTCAATGCAAACTATTGTGAGTTCTAAAGAGAAAAGTAGTTTTTTGTTTTTTATTTATTAATTTTTTATTGTGTTATGTTAGAGAGGCACAGACAGACAGACAGACAGACAGACACTTCCATGCCATGGTGCACATTTTGGGATCAGAGGATATTGGTTCTTGCCCTCTGCCTGTTCATTTGAGACATGGACTAGTTTATCACAGGTGGCTTCTTCCAGGTCTGGGTATCGAACTTGGGAACTCACACAGCATGCAGATCCTCCCAATGCATCTCTGTCTCTAGACCTACAGATAGTCTTCAGGCCTCTCCAGAATGCAAAACAGGTAGAAATCAGCATAGAGCCAGAACTGTACGATTCTTTTAAAGGTCTTCCTGGAAAATGGAATTGTGACCATGCTAACATTGCCCATTTGTAGCCCAGCAATATAATTTGGCCTTTTAGGTGGCTTGTTTTATTTCTCTATACTGTTTAATTGTCAAAATACTGGAAATTATTATATGTTCTGACTTCAAAGTTGCATTATTTAACTAATTAGTCTTTGCTTCTGAAGACTTACGTTAAACCAAGTCCCAGATGAGTAGCTGTGTGGTCTTGCTACATTATAAACCACTGAAATTTTCCGGATTGGTTAAGTATTGCTTGTTTGTTTGTTTGTTTGTTTGTTTTAAAGAAAAAGCAAAATGTGAGTTCATTCAGTAAGCCCAGAATTTAGGAGGCAGGATCAGGAAGGCCAGTTTATTACTGTCAGCTACATAGTTTTAAGCCAGTCTGAGTTATAAGAGACCCTTCCTGAAAACAAACAAACAAACAAATGTAATGTGTTGAACATCACCACTTTCCAAACTGACAGATACCTTACCTGTCCCCACCGCAGTTTAAGCCCACCAAATCCTGTGATGTCTAAGAGCTCTGGGTTTTTCTGTGGCACTCAGTTTTGCCCGTGTTCCTTGCCCTCTTTACCACTTCAAGCCACAGGTATGTGTAGATTCTCTAAAAAGTCAGCTTACAGACCCTCACAGAAGGCAGAGGGCCTTTGCTCTCCTCCCTTGGAACCTTGTCCCCCTGATAGGCGGTATGAGCAATAGCCAAATGAACATCCTTCGTCTCTTAAGAGATGCCCACCAGGCACTTTCTCTTTGGTCCTCCCTTACTAGAAACTACGCTTTTCTTTTTATGCTATGTCTCATACACAGGTACATTAATCCCTACCAGCAAAGGTAAAACCAGTGGCAGTGGTTGCTCCGGGATTTTTTTCAAAGCAGACATTCATTTTCACACCCAAAATAGTTACTTTCACAGCTTCATTCCCAAGGCACGTTAGACACTGTGACAACCTGAGCATCCGGAAGTACTGTTGTTTCCTTGGCCTGGGGTGAACCATCTTTGCTGTTTGTAGAGTGAACATTTCTGGAGTGATGTAGTTCCACCCACTGATAGTGCCACTTATAATTTATCCTCAAAGGATCCTTTGCAGAATTTCTGGACACGTGCCCACACTCATCCTGTGGCACTATTTTAAAAAGTCATGCAGTGCAGTCCTGTATATGTGTGTATGTGTGTGTGTGTGTGTCTTTGTGTGGACACACATTATTTTCATAAGACGAAGGACATATCCCACAGACTGAGAGCAAGTAGCACACCTGAGGATGGACAGACAGCATGGCAGACTCATATATTTCAGGACAGAGACAAATCAAAATCCCCAACTTGATCATATCTCAGTAAACTTCTCTGTACAAACACAGGCCAACAGCAAGGGCTCCTAGTGGCCACTGCTCCACACTGCAGCAAGACACACCAGGAAAGGTTAGCTCTGAAGGCAGACCAATACAAAATCATAAACGTAAAACATCGGGGAGCTTTCTTGTGATGTGGGTTTTGTAACTTGATTATGTGGATCTCAGGCATGAAGTTTAGACATTACAGCATCCCCTCTCAGTATCTGGATGGGACACACCATAGGCCAACATTTCTACGTGTCTCCTTTGCCCATGGATCAAATTCTTTCTTCTTGAAATTTAACAGTAATGGAATACTAGATCTTCCTTTCTCCAACTCTTTCATTTATTCATGCACAAATGTTTTCAAATAGCATGAGACAATGGTCCCCTATGAAGAGGGATTTCTCCCACTTGGAGAGGTGTAGTAATGTCTGGGGACAAACATTATAGTATAAACTAATACACTTTCTATGGTGCCCAGTAACACCATGACTACAACCAGCAAAGCTGAGGTTAAAAACCTTGTAGTAAGGCAAGCCATATTGGCGTTATGGGATCCTCTGCAGGCTCTTTTCATATCCAGCATAGGAATGGTATCTGTCCATCTGTCCATCTAACAGGATAGACTTTTCTGCATCATCTCCAGCTTCCTGCACACACTTCTGAGCATCAGCACATGGACTTGTTGTTTCTCCCATACTGTAGGGTCAGCACAACTCAGCTCTCCTAGGCTCATTAACACTAACATCCAAAGGGCAACACAAATATGTCCTTCAGTCAGTTTCACCTGAAAGCTAACTCTTTTTCTATGAAAAATATGATTAAAAACTGTGCCAGAATTGTTTGAAGAACAGACCTAAATAAAGCCTGAGGTCAATGAAACAATTCTCCCCTTGCCAGGTTACACTCTCTCACGGGATGGTCCTTTTCTGACTGTTATAGCATGTTTCTGATCATTTCTGGTGATTCCACTTCACGTTTGTTTTACTATATTTCAATATAACGTAGTGTCACCCAGAGGTGTTCCGAGATGTCAGCCCAGGTCCATGTGAGCTGCTAAATGTCAAAGGAAAAGGCACCAGCATCTCTGCATGTTCATGGTGATAGCAGAACTATATATGACAAAATAGAGAACTTCTGTCACTGCAAACACGATCAGAACTGCACAATCTGTGGCATTAAAGAGAGGCAGATGCAGGTCGTGAGAGATGTATTCAGAAATGCCACCTCCACGTGACAATAGAAAAGTAGTGCCTCCTGATCTAATAAATTCTTCAAATGAGTCTGAGTCCGCTTAGTTGGCATGAGAAATGTACTTTGTGAGTTGATACGTTGTCATTTTTACTTTCTTTCTGTTTGGTCATCAAATCACTGAGGGAAAAATAGCACATATAAAAGAACATCCGCTGACATATGTCATGAAAATGTGCAAGCTCACCACCATGTTCCTGATGTTTCCCAGGTAGTGTGGTCTGTGAAAACACTATGCTGTAAGCTTTCTCCATGTAGGAAATGTACACTGACCACTCTGAGCAGGCAAATGGGATTCAAAGCAACGTTGGTTGGTTCTGGTCTTTGATGCAACTCTTAGTACATTCTGCTGCTACTCCCAGGGTTAAGGGGGGATTCGATTCATTCAGATTTAAATGTATAAGAATGTCTCTGATTGTGTGGGCTCTGAAGGCATTTCCTTATTAACATTCCTCCCCTGTTAACCTCATTAACATGTTTGGGGGTCACCCTTTGCCTTCGGGACTGTTTTTTCCCTCCATCTTTCAGGGTCTATAGCCCCACACCCTGTCATCACTCCCTGAATACACATCCAAAACTATTTTACTAGCAGAGAAGAAGTTAGGAATGGAAAAGAGAGAGGGTAGAAATGTAAAACTCTTGATTAGAAAGTATAATTTAATAGAACATGTATTGAACCAAATGTATTGATTAATGTAGAAGATATAGTACTTATATTGATTCGACCGAGAGATTTAGTACTAAAAGCTCTAAGCCAAAAAGCTGTTGCAGATTGCTACAAAAGTCAGTTTAATGCTGTCCTTGGAATGCCTTCAGAAAGAAATTCTTCTAATGTTTGAGGACTAGGTAGAATGCGGTATATGTCAGCCTGATCCCACGGGGTTTTATTCTGTACTCTAATAGCTGTTACGAGCCTACATTATATCCAAGGAGTAATTTTCCTTAGAGGTGCCCAGCTCGCTTTGTGTCAATATGCTAGCATTTTAAGTCACGTACTGTATATGCTTCTGGGAACAGGGAAGGAGCCAGCCAGACTCATAAAGGCCTGCATTCATTAATAAAGGCAGAGGCTTCTGTCCCTCCATTGCCCACTGCAGGGAAGCCTCTCTGGCCTTCGGGGACCCTGTACAGACACATTTAAAGGAAGCTCTATTTTGAGTGGGCAGGAGATGAAATGTATGACTTGGAGGTATTTCTTAAGCCAGCTCTGTGCCCGAGCACAGGGGTGACCTTCTGGGTCAAAGAAGAAGGCAGGTCAAAAAGACTTATTATCCTGCCTGTTGGAAACCAATTGCTTTTGTTTTTAAATAAATAAATAAATAATGGAAAAGCAGGGGTGCTTAAAGGTGGACAGTGATATGGAATTCAGTTTACCACCTGAAAAGAAAGCTGACAACCGTGTGTGTGAACCGGAACGTGCTTCTAAGAAAAATGGGAGCCTACTGATTAGCCTCTGTGTTTACAGATAAAGGGCCAGCCCAAGTGATAAAGGGAAGAGTAATATAATTAGGTAATCAGCGAAGATTGATTGTGATGTTTGTGTTCTTCAACTAAAGGAAAAAAACCAACATGTTACCACAGCCTTGTCACCATCTGTTGAAGACACAGCTACACTCGATCTTTACGTTCCTGTGGGTTTTTTATTTCCTGCCTTGCTTTGTTTCTGAGCTCTGATTGTACCAGTCTGAAAGCATCTCATTTAAACGGAATCCAACCATGGTATAAACTGACGGCACAGGGCCTTGGGGGAGAGAACGCTCCTCCTTGTCGTTCTTCTTTCCTCCTCTTCAGTCCCTTTTTTTTAACACATAATACGCTGGCTCTCTCCCGGCCTTGGAGCTTGTCTATATTTGTTTTGGCAGAAAGGAGCCATAAATAGGTAAGTCATGCTTTAACGGAAAAGATTTACGTCTTTGAATCAACAGACTTTTTTTTTACACAACCCTGTCAAATGTTCTTCCCTTACTGTTGCCACGTACCATTGCAGTGCTGTTGACACCACTAAGAGCAGAGTTACAGCCCTTGCTGAGAATCAGTGAAGTCCAGACAATCTGGGGGCACCACTTTTTTGGGGTGGGAATGAAATTTTTCAGATTCTCCCTTCAAAGCTTGACATTTATCATGGTTCTAGGCACATTAGATCATCTCAAAACTGCAAGGTGAAGAGCTTCAGAGGGTCGTGGGGGTTATTTTTATTTTTATTTAAAAAAAAAACACAACTGTTTTCCTTAGAATACGTTTAAAATAGGATTAAACGGTTTGACTAGCAAATGTGGTCAGCTCTTGGAGTTAATCATTTGTTGGAGTGCCAAGCCTAAAATGAGAATTCCAGTCTTCTAAAATGGAAGGCTCACATTTAAAATGTCTCACATTAAAAAGACATCCATGGTGCTGGGGGCGGGGCAGTGCTTAAGGCTATCATCTGGTTTTTAGCTTCTTAGTTTAATTTCACATTTATGGGGGTAGGAGGGAGAACTCACACACTCCTCCAAACAGGTCCTTTACAATGAGGAGAGTGTTCTAGAATCCTTTCTGTTAAAGTATCAGGCCCAGATAGATCTTCTTTTAGGCTTTAAGGTATGTCGTGAGTTTGATTTTTTTTTCTTTAACACAAACCCCCCTCGTGTAAAACAACTGTTCATAACTGGGATTAATGGTTTTCAATTTCCAGTTACTTAGACATGGGGTCTCCAGGAGATGGCTTTTTGCAGAGTAGAGTATGGCTCTCTGTGGGATTGTGCAACTTTTCTTCTCTTCCACTTCCTTTTCTGTCACCCCCCCCCACCTCCACCAATGTTTCTCTGATGTTCCTCTCGATTATGTAAAACACTTTGCCTTCATTGGAACAGATATTTTTTCTCATAACCTGTCATTGCATTAAAGTGCTTTGGGGACTGTGAATTGCTGTGTAAAATTGGTGAGATTACCCATTGCTTTGTTCTAGTGAAGTGGTTTCCTCAGACCTAAGGAGCTCCAACCGCTGCACAGGAGAGGGGGCTGTTGGGGAAGGCTGCCGAGGTGCTTTGTCCTCTGGTCTTCATCTGTGTGCCTCAGGACTAGCTGTGCCCTGTGGCTCCGCTGCCAGGGCAGCAATGCACTATGCTGCCTGGCCTCCCCTCAGCTCCCAGCTTCTGGCGTCTACATCCCATCTTTCCACTTGCTTCTTGGAGGCCTTGGCCAGCACACAAGGTCTAGAATTTCTTAAAAGCACGAAAGTCACTGAGCACTTACATGGGAAGATGTGTTTCCCTTCCAAAGAGACAGCTGAGGCCACATCTGGAGACTGATTTTGTGTCTGTCTTCACCCACACTTACAAGACAATCGAATGAATGTGTGGCTCAGACACACCATCTCTCCTTCCGCCTCACACCACTCCTACTTTCGGTGGACTTGGGACAGGGTGCGAGTGCAGGAAGCAGAAACATCCCAGGGATTCTCAAAGGCAATCCCTTGAGTGTAATAGAAACATCTGGAATCTCTCTCCCCCACTCCAACAGAAATATATGCCCATTTCCCATGGACCTCTGGGGATATGCCTCCTTCCCTCTATGAGAATTGCTGTGGGTGTTGGGCAGCCAGGACTGGAGGAGACCTTTATTGGGCTTGAGCCAAAAAAGGGAAACTGACTGTAGTGGTCAATACTGATGTCAAGTTGACAGGTACTAAAATCACCTAGGAGATAAGTGCCTGGACACACCTGGGATGGGGGCGGGGGTGGGGATCGTCTAGATTAGCTTAACTTCTGTGCATGCTTATGAGGCATTATGTAGAGAGGTTAATTAAGGTGAGAAGACCCACAGGAATGATTGGCAGCAGCATTCTGTCGGGTGGGATCCTAGATGGGATAGAAAGGGGAAAGCCAGCTGAGCACGAGTATTCATTGCTTTCTGCCTCCTAACTATGGATGCCACATAAGCAGCCACCACAAACCCTGGCTTCGAGGAGTTCCTAGTATTGATGGACTGTATCCCCAGGCTGTGTGGGAACCAAAATAAACCACCCTTCCTTAAGTTCCTTTTGTCAGTCCCTTTACTTCAGCAGCACGACAGTTTTAATATGGTGAGGGTGACGGTTTTCCATGTGTTCAGGCATCTCCAGCTCGTGTTTCATCATCTCTTCTATTGATGAGACATACCCATGGATCTTTATTTGGTAGACACTTGTATTTCCCCAACTTGCTTTTGCCCCATTTCAGGAAATGTTTTTTATCTGCTTCTCTTAACCTTCAGAGCATAAGTCCTTTGTGTCAATGACTTCGATATACTGCAATAATGTGATTAAAAAAAATATATATATATATACATATATATATATATTTTCAGAAGTGTAAATATTTAGTGTGGTTGTTAGCAACGAATCTGTACCTCTGTCTATTGGGGGATGGGGGAGTATGAGCCACATTAGGAAACTTAGGAATAACATGATAAAGATAAGACTATTGACTTATTTCTTTTTAAAAAAAGATTTATTTTTATTATTATACATAAGTGCACTGTAGCTGTCTTCAGACACACCAGAAGAGGGCGTCAGATTTCATTACGGATGGTTGTGAGCCACCATGGGGTTGCTGGGAATTGAACTCAGGACCTTTGGAAGAGCAGTCAGTGCTCTTATCCCATGAGCCATCTCGCCAGCCCGAGTTATTTCTTTTTTAAACATTAATTGGAGGAAAAACAAAGCACTACACATCACCTGTCAGTAGCCCAGCACTTAGCTATCTAGTGTCCTGGCTTCTTTTAGTTCTTTCACTTCATAATTCTCTTTTAGGTTCTTTTTGTTTTGTTCTGTTTTGAGTTCAGACCTTTCTATGAAACCACTTTTGACTTCGAGATAACAAAAGAAACAGTATAGTTTGGGGTTTTAACTTTTTGTAATGTGTGTAAACCCTCTAATCATAGCTGTGTGGATCTTTAAGAAAATAGGAAAGCTTTTTGTTCCCACCAGTATTTTTAATATGTTTTCAGAAAAACACCTCCCAGACATATTTAAAATCAATATCCAGACAAAAGGTTTGGCATGAAAATAGTTTACTCTTAAATATACTTGGAGGACAGGACTACTAGAGAGAAAGCCATCCTTTTGACGAGAATGGAGCAAGGATGTTCTACATAAGCTCACAATAAAACAAAGCTGCCTTCTCTCATTTTTTGCAGTTTGGGCTCTCAAGGTGGGTAATGCCAGAGTTCCTCCCCCCTCCCCCCGTCATGACTGTCCATCACACAGTAATTGTGGTGGGAAGGGACCTAGTCCCACTGTCCATCTCCTTCACCAAAAGCTAAATCTGAAACAGGGAAGAGAGCTAGGCCCTTCCATCCTTCTCCATTGCCTCGCTAGTGTGACAGCCTCAGGATGGAGTTATCAGCCTCCCAGCCTTTGGTCATGCAGCCTGAACAAGTGGCTGGCTAGCCATCCATCCTCAGGGATGGATGCTAAAGGCAACAAAGACTTCACAAAGTGTTCTGCTTCACATACTCATTTAACTCCTCTCTGTATGTATGACCAATTCTGAACTTTTTAGTGATGTCTTAAGTCCCCTCGTAATATTGTCTAAACTACCATTCATTTGTGTTTCCATTCAGTAGTCATGCTTCTAAGCCCTCTAGAAGATCTTAGCCAGTCCGAATAGGCACACATCCACACATGCAGAAAACACACAGGCTCTCTCTCTCGCTCTCTCTCTCTCTCTCTCTCTCTCTCTCTCACACACACACACACACACACACACACACACACATTCTTGCTTTGTTGTCTTCACCATGGCCTATGCTTCAGCCTACAGTGGCCTCCTGGGGTCTCTCTCATGTTTCTAGCCTCAATGAAAACATTATCTTAATACCTGCTTCAGCAAAGCCTTCCCTGGTGATGAGGCAGGCCTGGGAAAAGCTGTGGCATTTCTGTGTTTCTTCCCATTATTTTTGGTCATATCACTGAATTGTCATATGCCTACATGGCTTTCTTCTTTGGATCATGAGAACTTTAATGAGCTCAAGACAGAAGCTATGCCTCTTCCCATATCCCATATACAGTTGGTAAGGTCCTCTTTACTGAGCACTAAGTGCTGTGGGCCCTGCCATGTATTGATAGCAGCATTCCACAGGTTCTTATGAAGATACAACAAAACTACCATCATGAGGCCAGGAGGCTTTGGAAAATCAGAGAAAAAGGAAATGTGTTTTAGGATACCCATTTGAGGATGGGTAGAGCCCCACCCTGGCAATCAACATTTACCATCTATTAGAGATTAGACTAAATTGTGGTTTTTAAGAAAGTGGGAATGATGCACAGGTCAAGACACTGTTTTAAAACTGTTTTAACAGTGGTACCCTGGTGATTGAAGCATGGGTGGTGTTAAAGAGGTGGTACTGGGTGGGAGGGTATTTGGAGAAAGCGTGGCAGGTAGAGAAAAGTTATGGTACTACCAAGCCCTCCTCTCACAGAGCCTCTCCTACCTCTTCATGGAGAGGAGTTCACGTCGGTGTACCCATACTCACCCCAGGCCTTTCACCTCATCTGAACCTCCTTGGTGCAGTAAAGAACCAATGCAGCATCCATCCCTGTGCAGAAACAGCGCAGTTCACGGCACCAGGGACTACCAGCATGTATCTATGCTCACTCCAATGGCAAGACTATCACTGAAGCTTTCTCCCTCTTTTTTCTCCACAGAATCATACGATGACTCAGCACAGCAGTTAGTTCACGTATGCACGGCCTCTCGAGGAGAAGGACTTTTGTGGCACAAAAAGGGAACATGTTTTACTCTTTGCACGAAACTCCCATTGTTAATGTATATTCTTCAGAAGCATTGTATTGTATCATACAACGTGTACTATCAAAACTGTTGGATGTTCATGTGTTGGAACTTTTGAGCACCAGATAGACAGACTCCTTGTATATAAAGTGTTGCACATGTATTATGTCGTCGATGCTAAAATGGTCTTATAAAGACAAGTGGACTTGGGCCCTATTCAGGCAAGATTTTCAAAGTGAACAAAATGGCTTAAGAGAAAATGTTTTCAAGGAAGACAGAACTTAAATGAACTGTTCTCATGTGACTATGGTTGGACTTCCTTTTATGTACACTTAAGCCTAGAATTTCTCTTTTGGTATATCAATGGTTAAAACCCAAGACTATTTTTTACTGCTGGAGATTCTCGTGAACTATGAAGAGACATTCTCACAGAACAGAACCCCACATCTGGATACGGCCCATATATATATTTGTAAGCCTTGCAGTGTGACAGGTAGCCTCACCATATATGCAATAGTTGTTATGTAGACTGTCAAAGATTTTTTTTCCTGGCTACATTTGAAGCTTTGAGTGTTCAAGGTTTTCCTTAATGATTTCACACAGCCAAATTCTTGAATCAGTTGAACTAACCTGTATGTTACTGCTCTCAATGTTTACCCTGCAGTCTGAACCTGGAGATTACTGGAATTGTTTTCCAAGAGGAAATAAATTCAGTTTACCATCAGCTATGAGTGTATTTGTGTGTTTTCCTTTTCTAGTTAGTCTTACCATTAAGAAAGAAAGCAAGAAAAGGAAATCTAATTGCCTGCACCCTTGGCTATGAAACCTGCTCCAGAGCTGATCGCAGGCATAGCCTCAATCATATTTAACCTTAGCACACCAGGCCAAATGCAGCTGGGAGGAGATCCATCATGCGGCACGAGAAGAAAGCAGACCCAGTCTATTTGAACTGTCTTAGATCTACCAGGTCACATTGTACTTGAAGAGTCTGACATCACAGATGGATGTGATGGCTGTTTTCTGCATAATTTGCAGCCCAATTCACATCATGCTGTGCAGATCTGAACTCGTGGTGGATGGCTGCAATTGGAGCGGCTGTTTGGCTTATGTGTACTTAAGAAGCAGCGTCGTTCCAAAGACAAAGTGCAGAGCATCATCGAGTCAGAGGGCTGTTAGTTCTGCTTCTGCTGCCGACTCCCAGTGGAGCCTTCTCCAAATGGCTTCATCTCCTGGCCTGGGATCACCCGACCAGGGAAGGTAATGGAACTTGGTCATCAGCCTTTCAACAGGGAGGAGATGGCTCTCTGAGATGCCTTCCGCAGCCTACCACAAAATGCTGAAAAAGAGAAGCCCCTGATTTCAGAGCTTTTTGTGCAATTTTTTAAAGACGAGAAGGGTGGCAATGTATGCCCTGGACCTTGATAGACGTCATTAGTCTGAGTATAAGTATAAACTCCATACTCACGGAGCGCATCCATGGCATCGTGCTTAAACCGGTTATCACACTCTGAGTCCTGTGACCTCTTTTAAACTTGGAAGATCTCAAGCAAATAGCAATAATCGCCACAGAACTTTGAGGTAAGAAAAATGCAACCTGGACTGATGGATGTGTGACCCCTTGTCACCAATGGACCAGCCTGTGACAGCCACATCTCCAGCATCACAACGCAGGGTCGCTGCCCCATGGTTCTAAACCTTAAGCTCCTTGACATTCCCTTGCAGGACTTGCTTGTTACATCTTGGCGTGCTAGACACAAGTCCCTGGAGCCTCAAGCTTGGGCTCTTCTAAGAATTTCTGGGTAATGCTGGTTGCAGACCACACTTTGAAAACCACTACCCTACCTCATTCACAAGTCATGGAATGAACCAAGTGTGAATAACCAAGCACATGATATTATTTGTTGTGTTTTCAATAAAAAAATTTTTAAAAATCTTTTGTCAAATTTGAATATCATTCATGAATGAGTATTTTGTAGTGATTAAGGTATGCACACCTGCTGTAACGTTTCATGTGAGTGTGTGTTTAGCTTTTTAATTCAAGGGAAGCCTACACCTATACCTTTCACAATGGATTGCCAGCATGCTATTTAATTAAAAAGCTCTTTCACTGGCGACATAAATAATGAAGTATGCTTAGAATATGCAAGTGCATCCATAATTAAAATACTCAGCTATATTTTTAAAA
This sequence comes from Mus caroli, assembly GCF_978045245.1. Lineage (NCBI taxonomy): Eukaryota > Metazoa > Chordata > Mammalia > Rodentia > Muridae > Mus > Mus caroli. Next base: position 10,902,505 of record NW_028227274.1, on the reverse strand, counting down.
AATTAAGATCTCTGGCCTCTTCAGGATTTTGTGCTTAAGATGAAATAGCCACACTTAATAATGATTTTTTAAAAGCTTTACATTTTTGGTTATTACTGAGAGGGTTATATTTTTATAAAAGGAAGCTGTTGGTTTATGGAAAGCAGGTGCTGCATCACCCCCAGAATAGATCCTCAGTTGCCCTTAATGTCATTGTCTTTAGAGACCACCTAGGTTTGTGGCAAACCCCAGGGCTTGGAATTCTCGGGAAGCAAGAGACACAGAGAGATCCACTCTGGCAGTACAAATGGCTGGCTGTGTGGCAGCCTCATCACAGGCATGGGTCAGCCTCCCGTGAAACTCAGCTGGGAAGTGAGATGTCACAGGCATGGGTCAGCCTCCCGTGAGACTCAGCTGGGAACTGAGATGTGTTGTCCACTGTTCATGCCACAAACACTGGTTGATCCTCCAAAGACTATAGTGCACTTTCTATCTTGTAGACTCTTCTTCCTTGTAGCCAGTCTTCTTTGGATGATAAATGCTAAACAGTGCTCAGACAATCACCTCCAGCCAGCTTTGATAAGTTATCTTCTTTATATTTATATTCTTCCCCACCCCATAAGGCTGGAATGCAACATGAAGATTAATAAGAATACCAGTGTGTGCATTATTTTTATGTAGCTATGATCAAATGACTGATATCAAGACCTAAGCGAGGGAGGAAAGGTGGATTTGAGCTCTTGGTTTCAGAGAGTTTGTGTTGTGTCCATTTGGTCTCCTGTGCTTAGACAGGATGTTGTGGTGGACGGGGTGAGAAGCAGAGAAGAGCTGTATACTTCATGGCTGACCAGGAAACAGAACGAGAGTAGAAGTAGCCATGAATACTGTGCCCCCAAGAGTCTGCCTCTAATGTCATACTTCCGCACTTCAGTCCCACTTGTAAAGTTTCTAAAACTTCCCAAAGTAGTGCCATCAGCTGGGCTGAGGCCCAAGTGTCTATAGTCTCCAGGAGTCTATGGGCAACATTGCATACTGCAGCCATAAAAGCCACCGTTATGGGAAATCTCAGAGGAGAATGGGGGCAGGGGCAGCAGTTGCCTGGTTCATGCTTCAATTCTGCTTTTGAGGCCGTTTCAGCATTGACTTGGAGCTTCCTGGCAGTAAAGGGGGAAAATAACCTGAATGAAAAGAATGTATTAGTTTCTCAAGAGAACCTGTTTTCCTAGTACTTAATACCAAAAGAGATTTCTAAAAGGCCTTGCATCTGGGTAGGGGACCAATATCATGGCCCTCTTTGTGACTGTAGTTCTGTGACAGAAGGCAGTGGGTTTTGTGTGGAAGGTGGCTCCTGTATGTGTGAGAAACCAAGATGTGACTACTTGTCCTCCAGTACACAAGACAGGCACAGAACAAAGCATGACCTGCCCCAAATGTCAGTCAGTGCTAGGCTGTCAAGCTGCTCTAATGGAGAAGGCCATGTGATTTTTGTTCCCCGACTCGCATGGTCTCTACTTGCCTTAACTTTGGAATCACAGGGGCCTGTCAAACAAGGCTATTGTTGGAGTCCCATCCCTGAAAGTCAAGCTGGGTGTCAGAAGCACCCACAGTGACTCCAGGAGTCAAGTGTAAGAACCACGTTCAAGCATACACCCTCAGGAGAGTGGGTTGAGCTCAGGACTACAGGAGTAGAGTGTGGAATGAGGCCTATGTGCCCTTCACTTGGTGTCACCTTTTACAACTAAGCATCTTGACTATTATTTTAACCCTCAATTAATGTAGCAACTAGGTAACATTGTAAGTGTAAAGGGAAGAAATGACTCAGGAGTCCATTATTCTTATCCTGGTCCAGAGATTACTAATTTGGCCAGTGAGATCTTGTCCCCTGAGATCTCCGACAGCCTGGGCGGTCCTGTTCAGGGACATGGGACTCCTGATGCTGGATTGTTCATGTCTGCAGAGCCAGCATCAGCTATGGTGGTTATATGCTATGTTCTAGTTTCCAAATATTGACAATCCGTTCTGCTTCTTGTAATTCAGACTGTATTAGCCCCTACTGTGTGGACCATAGGAGATACACTGCATGCCAGGCCTGAGTTTCAGGTTGCCAGCTTTGACCTCTAGTATTATTAGCCTTTTTCCTAATTCTCATTCCACCTCTCTTTTAGACAGTCATACGAGCTGTGCACGTTAGCATTCATATGATGCTGGTTTTATAGTTATTATGTGCAAATTTGAAGTTGCCGTGTGACTTTCATCATCACACATGAGTGTAAGCAGCAGTTAACTAGATGTGTGTTCTGTCTAGCCTGCTTCCAACCCTGGTCAGGGAGAGAGTTCAAGTCCTGAATGATAATAACAGAAATTAAGATTATCTGATGCAAGTCAAGTCTGCTGTCTTCTAATAAATTGGAGACCCATTTGTGAATCTTTGGAAATCAAACAAATGGGTGATAGGGTCAAAATTTTACCTTGATTCCTGATAAATATAATGGGTGTCTCAGCCCAGATGGACTGTCACGGCATCATCTCTAAGCCTGGCTTCTCAGACCAGTGCTGAGTCTGTTTCAGAACTGGACTAAGGAATCTAGGGAACCCTCAACTGCTACTTCATAGAGTGTGACAGCGTTGACTTTGTGTCTGTTTATGCCTGTTGGGCACAGCGCAGCAGAACCCTTGAGAAAGGAAGTGTAGAAATCCAGATCCCATTACCGAACACCTGCAAACCCTCCTTCGTTTAGCATCCGCAGCCCAAAGCCTCTTACCTCCTCCCTCTTCAGGAGGAAGTTTCCACTAAAGGCACTAAAAACAAGAGTTCAAGGAAGAGGGATGTGCCTAGATAAAAAGGACCCAGCAGGAGTCTCTGGTAGTGGCCAAAGTGCAGCTCCAGTAAGCACCTCATTTCTGGGTGAGAGCCTCAGAGGCAGGAGTAGCCTCCACCACCGCTCCAGATTCCTTTGTAATGAAGTCAGCTGTCAACTCCTTAGGGGGAAAGGCACAGAGCCCCTTTATTTCCAAGCAGGTGTTGCAGCATATTAAAGGTTGCATTCCATCTTGCGCTCACATCCTGAACGAGCCAGTTTGCAGGCAAGCTCGGTTCTTTCTGCAAAGAGAGAAACTTGGCAATGATGGAGGCTGAATACTTAAATGGCAATCAACTTCTGGCTCGTATCAATTAATTCCTTCATGGACTTCTGCCTAAGTATAGCATCTTGAATTCCCAGCTGTGGACGCTATGAAAAACAACCCGAGCAACACATGCCACCATCTCGGAAAAGCCACACCAGTAAAGGGAAGGGACAGTGGGCAAGCCACCTCTGGGTCCCCATGAATGCTGATGTGGGACTCTTGTCTTTTGTTCACCTGTGTTGTACAGCACAGTGCATATACTCATTCCTCTGGATGGGAAATACATCAAGAAAAAGTCTAGTAAGTTTATGTGAAATCTCTCAGAAGCCTTATCTTGGCTCTGAAATTTGCAGATCCAAGCGGAATGTGAAGTTCAGAAATGAGTAGAAAATATCTCCTCACTTAGGAACCAGAGAAACCTGTGTAAAATAGTTTTCATCTTGAGAGATCTGCCACAGACACCTCTGTGTCTATGTTCTGTGATCTAGGAGCACTTTAATCAGGAGCCATGGCAGGCTGAGGGTGAGTGTGTACATTGCCCCTGAGAGCTGCCAATTCTTCACTTCATCTGGCACCTGCAGACAGTGCAATCCAGACCACACCATCTACATTGGGGAATGGGAATATTAGATGCATCATAACTCAGGTAAGCTCTCCACAAATAATGTTCTAATAGTGAGACTGGCTACAGGGCGCAACCAATGGACGTCAAGGTCACAGAGCAGGGCCCTAGCTTGTCATCCTGCCCCTGCCAATGAGTCACCACAGGCTTTCTGCTGTCCTTGCCTGAATCAGAAGAAACATAGAGTTGCCTCCCACAGAAGGCCAAAGCTTTGATTTTATGAGAGTCACATCCTGTCGCATCCTGTCAGAGGTGGGAGCCTTCCAGATTATTTAAGTGTCATGGAATGATGAGGAGAGATACTTTATTTGGTAAAGCACATGCATGACTAGAATTTGATCCCCAGAACCAAAGTAAAGAAGTAGCATGTTCATGCACACACTTGTAACCCCAAAGCCACAGAAGGGGAAAGGAAAAATCCCACAGATCTCTGGCCAGCTAACCTCACCTGATCGGTGAGTTCCAGGCCAGGGAGGGATTCTTTTCTGAAAACGCAAGGTGGATTGCACTTGAGGAGTACCAGAGTGACCCTGGGATCCTGTACATATGCACATATATGTGAATATGCACACATGCACATATGTACACATGGACAAATAGAAATTTTAGAAAAAGATAAACAACATGACTACTTTAAGTAGCTTAAATGGAGTTCTAAAATTTAGTTCTTAGCTCTCACTGGAGGGATACTTCATTTGCTCAGTTATCAAAATAACATTCATAACTCCTATGTGCCCACACAGACTCTTGTTGGGCAGTTGGACAGTTCTAATCTATCCCTCCCACCTTCGTCCCTTCAGTATATAAAATGCCTCCTCATCTAGCTCACTCTTCCTGTCTCAGTATCTTTCTCCTATCTTCAGCTTTCATTATCTATTTATGTATTTAAATGTATGCACATTTACACAACATATATATATATGTATATATGTATATATATGTATATATGTATATATATGTATATATATATATATATATATATATATATATATATATATATATATATATCCCATATTCTCCCAGGACTTTTTCCTGCTTGATTTTCTTCCAAATTTCTCAGTTTGTGGTCTGTTTCCACTTCCTCCCCTTTCTGCCTGCTGCCTCTCCTGCATTCTTGTGTTCTTTAGTCTATCAATATTCTTTACTGAGAGTGTGTGTTCCAAGGTCACTTGTGATGGCCTCAGCAACCAGTCATTCTTGCTCATTTTTTTTTATTTGTTGATACTTCTTCTGCCCTCATCCTCCTGCCTGGCTCCCAGATTCTTGCTTGAAAACACTCTATTTCCAGGTCATTCACATACATTAATACTTCACTTCTTAGCTTCTAGCCTTGCTCTATTCCATCCTATATATGGCCATCATTTAATCAGCATAAACGTATCTTATATCGTTTTCTCATTCAGGAAGTACCTAAGGCTCCTGATGTAATATAATAAATGGAAAAAATCAACCTGAAAGTTTTCTCTGCTACTTACCAGCCATGTATACCAAATCCCTTCTCTTCTGACATGACTTCTCCCATCTTTAGTTTGAGGGATAGGTAAACTTACAAGATACTGCAGCACTTTTTTCTAGTATTTTATCAAGGGCTAGAAATACTTGAAACAAAATAGATATGATGTACTAGAGATGTATTTAGTCCAGACTCTCTTTAGGCCAGTTTTAGAGTCACTGCCCTTTCTACATTGAACTTCAGACCACTCTCATTCCTCTGCGTCTCTCATTTCTTTTTTTTTAAAGATTTATTTATTTATTATATGTAAGTACACTGTATTTGTCTTCAGACACTCCAGAAGAGGGAGTCTGTGTCAGATCTCGTTACAGATGGTTGTGAGCCACCATGTGGTTGCTGGGATTTGAACTCTGGACCTTCGGAAGAGCAGTCAGGTGCTCTTACCCACTGAGCCATCTCACCAGCCCTTGTTTTTTTTTTTTATTTTTTTTCTTTATTTTTTTTAAAGATGTATTTATTTATTATATGTAAGTACACTGTAGCTGTCTTCAGACACTCCAGAAGAGGGCGCCAGATCTCGTTACGGATGGTTGTGAGCCACCATGTGGTTGCTGGGATTTGAACTCTGGACCTTCGGAAGAGCAGTCGGGTGCTCTTACCCACTGAGCCATCTCACCAGCCCGCGTCTCTCATTTCTAAATAGACTCTCCTTACCAAATTTCCTGCCTTGAGAACCTTAAATATTCCTTTGACTTTCTGGAGGAATAGCTTGATTGCTGGTTTAGTTACCGCTCTATCCCTGTGATAAACATTGTGACCAAGGTGACTTTCAGAAGGGAAAGTTTATTCTCCCTTACAGGTCCAGAGGGCGAGTCCACAACAGTGGGGAAGGCGTGACCAAAGGCGGCAGCCAGAAGAGGAAGCAGAGGGCACATCTCCAACCACAAGCAGAAAGCAGACAGAGCAAATGAAAGTGAGGCTTGGCTGTGAATTCTCCAAGTCCACCCTTCAGTGATATCCTTCCTCCAATAAGTTTGTACCCCTTTAGTTCCCCAAACAGGAACAGCAGCTGGGAACCAAGTGTTCAGATGCCTGGACTAGGAGGGACCTCTCTCTTTCAAATAACCATGTTTGCTCTACTCAACTTTCCCAGGCTGGTAGCTCACTCAACCTCAACCTGTTTCAAGCTTTGGCAGAGTGAGTTACTCTTTTCACTATTCCCACCTCTCTGCTCTCACTCTTTCTTCCACCTTCTCCTTTTACCTCAGGTCTGGCCTGTTTTCTAGACCCAGAATAACTTTCTCTTCCTCCATAAAGCTCCTGCTAAGGTGCCTTGGAAACTAGAAATCAAGTGTTTTCTTCCTATCTGTATTGTTTTTCTTTAAAAGGTACATTGTCTGTACATTGTCCTCTCTCCTCTCATTTTTTGTTTGTGTGGTTGTTTGGTTTGGATCAACAGGATTTCGCATACCCCAGACCCCAGGAACTTGATATATAATTGAGGGAGACCTTAACCCTCTAAGTTTCCACCTCCTGTGTGTGCCACCATGACTTGTCTGTACAGCACTGAAGATAAAAATCAGAGCCTGTCCACATTGGGTAGGCACTCTGCTAACTCAACTGCATCTCAACTCTCTCTGTGTCTTAGCCCACTTTTGGGGGTCCCACCTCATGCAAGTGCAATAAAACATCGATGAAGTCATATCTTGGCTTATCACCCTCAGTTCACCAAAGTTCAACACACATAGGCTCTGGTGCCTCTCCAGTCAAGGTCCAGATGACAGAGAAGTACTTCTCCATCCTCTGCTAAGTGCAAAGGACAGGGTTTGGGTCCTGTGCTATGTCTTGTGCTGATGGTTGATGATAAATGAAAACATAGGTGTGTTGTTACCCTAACAATTACACATCCCTGACTGGGTCCTCTTCTCTACACCATGACATGGAGCAGAACACATTCTAATAGTCACAGGGATGATTAAAGTTCAATATGTGCATACCATTTCATATCAACTTCAGGTTAAAAAAGTCATTAAGTTGAGCCATGTTAAGTCAGGAACAGTTACGTGGAAATTTAGTCTCTGCCTTTTCTCTGGGTCTGCTACTTGCCCCTGATCTCCTGAATATGAAGAAGACATGTGAGTAAGCACAGATAATTCGCTTTAAGATCATAGAGCAGCATATTCAAAAAACCTCCCTCAGGCTCTATGCCCCAGTGTAGGGGAATGCCAGGGCCAGGAACCAGGAGGGGGTGGGCTGGGGAGGAGGAAGATGGAGGAGGGGATAGGGGGATTCAGAGGGGAAAAACAGGAAAGGGGATAACATTTGAAATGTAAATAAAGAAAATATCTAATAAAAAAAACTGTTTAAAAAAAAGAAAAAAGAAAGAGCTAAAAAAACAAACAAACAAAAAACAAAAAAAAAGAACCAAAACAAAAAACAACAACAACAACAGCAACAACAAAAACAAAATGCCTTTCTCTTTGGTCCACTAGATACCAATGATTTCATCCAGCGAGTTTAGAACCAAAATTCTGCAATGACCTCCTCCATGATCAGCAGTTGGCTGTAGGACAGAAAATGAACTAGTCATGGCCCACAGCAGACAGAACACTGTTTCTTCTATCACCAATGGGATCTTGTGGTAGATGAAATCAGGCTGCCCATATTCAATATTCAGCACAGAGATTAAAACAGCATTCAAAACCAAGTCTAAAAAAGTGCTGGATACATATGTAAATCCAGGCGTTGTTATCCCATTCCTTTCTCAAAGCAACAAAAATGTTGGCTGTGATTGCAGATAATAAGAGCTTTCCTTCTGATGAAATGAGAGTATACTGAACAGAGCACACAGTATATTCCCATGACAAATATATTTACACTCAACTCAGAACATGGAGAGAAAAGAAAATGTCAATAGTTGACAGCTTCTTGGCCTATGGGGTGTAATCCAGGAGCATAATAAATTCATTTAAGCTTGGTGTTGAATAAATGCATGTTACAGCCATGCATTTTTTTGGCCTTTCCCTCGACACATTGTTTGAATACAATGTCACGTTTCTCTTCATGTTACCTGATCCTTGGGTTGCTGTCAGCAGAGACATGGACCAAGCTAATCTTTTGGGTCAAATCTGCAGTAATTTCCCCCAAAGATAGAAACAAGAAAAGGATACCATGAAAGAAAATGTTTTATTGCCAAATGTAGGTATATTAACTATTTCACATTTAGGATATATACCTCACAACTGCCAGCTGATGGGAGGCTGCAGAGTTCAAACGCAAGATGTATTGTCACAGAAGATCTTAATCACATTGATAAACAGATAAGCAGAGCTAAGAGAACACAAACCAAATGAAAGGACACCTCAATTTAGAAGCTAAATATGCATTTCTCCCTGCCAGTATATCTCTTGTCTCATACAAATTGGATGTGAAGATAATACCCCTCCCTGGCAGACCTCAGAAGCTATCACACATTTCAGGCTTTGTGTGTGAAAGCATGACATATTGGGTAAGACTCAAAATAGCATGTTGCTAGTAGAGTGCAAGTGTGTAAGAAATACTACACCCCACTGTTTTCATAAGCTCCGGAGTTCCATTGAGTTGAGACAGATGGTAGCAGGCAAAGACGCAATCTTACCATCAAAAGCTAAAATATGTCAAAAATATGCTAGCAAGCAAAATAGAGCAGATCACTTGCTTCGCATGTCGCGACAGCTTGCAAAACATGTTAGGGTATTGAAGCTCTGGTTATGTAAATAGAAAGAACAGCAAGCAGAACGGCAGCACATGGCATGAAAGTGTGTGTATTAATTGTCCCTTCACTGTAGTTCAGGTACCAGAGACAAACACGTAAACACAAGGAGCCCCAGATGAACATCAGGAGCTGGCCAGAATCACCCGTGAGGATCCATTTTCCTTCCATGAGCAATGAGTTTCTTAGTGCTGGATAAGCTGTTTAACTAAATTACAGAAGGCATTCCAGCCTCCCAGAGGGAGCTGTAAGGATTCCGCTGAGAATCATCATGCCAGTTAGCTCAAGAAAGAAGAGGTGGGTGTCACTTCAAGACAAGACGCACCCAGAGCTTTCTGTATACATCAGTTTCAGCTCAAGGATCATTCTGTGACCATGGGCCTTCTGATTGTCTGAGCGAGTTGATTTCTCTCTTCTAATTAGGGAGTGGGGAGTGAAGGCTGTGTTACTCATGACAGGGCTGGGAAACATAGGTGCTGAATTTTGAGCATCTCCTACAGATCAGATTATGATTTGCCATCACCAAAGGAGAAACTTATTGATGTGACACAACTGTGTTGACCATCTGACCTTTTTCTCTATCTTCTGCAGCCAGGGAATGATGCAGGGAAAAGATGACGGTGGGCTCCCCTGTCCTAGACTCCTCACTTCCCACAGTGCTCTATGCCCGTCCACTACACACTTTTCCACACTTAGCTCCAACTCTTAACTGTTGTAAGATTTTCCTCAAGAAAGACTAGAGAGCACTGCTTTTTGGAAATAGCTTAAACAGCTACATGGGTCAAGGATAAGGTAATGAAGGGAATCTGCATTGCTCTTGAAGAGGCACCAAAGGAGACTAGGCCCAACACTTTAGAAAAGGAGAACAGAGTAGGCAGTAATCCCAGTTGGGCAGTTACCAAGTGAGACTAGCAAATATTTTATTTTTCTTATTCCATTTGTCACTTTCTTCTTTCTTTGTTTCTTCTTCTTCTCCACTACCACCTCCTCCTCCTCCTCCTCCTCCTCTTCCTCCTCTTCCTCCTTCTCCAGATAATGTTGCCCCTTTTAGTATGGAGCCCAGCCTGACTTCAAGCTCACTAAGTAGTTCACGCTAGCTGTGCACATTTCATGATGGTCATCTCGGCTCAGCCTCCACAGTGCTGAGATTGTCCCTGGATCAAATGAGAAGATTTGATGTGATGTTTTTGGTTTGGTTTAGTAAGGTGGGGAGGAGTGTGCTGGACATTGAGAGTTGAAAAAACTAAACTTCTTTACCCTTTACAAAATTTCAAGTCAAGGTGTATTGCTCACTATTGTTTATGCAGGAGATTCTCAAATTCTTAATTGTACATAAAATTATTAATTAAATTATTTTAATTAAATTCTTAATAAAATGAAATTTAAATTCTTAATTGTGCAGGAAGAAGCCTTAAATTCTTCATGGAGCGTTTAACCAGGGTAGTTCTGGTCTTATGCATGGAGAAAACATATAAATGTGGAAGCTGGAGAATACAAAATTGGATAGCAACTCAACCCCACAGCCACAGGCACTCCAGGAAGACATTTCTGAGAAGGAGGTTGCTGGAGCAAGGAGTGCAGAGACACAAGAGGCTCACTGCCCTAGAGGGATGCACAGCAAGCCTCCTGGGTGTCAGACAACTGTCCACCTCACCTGTTCTCTGTCCTGTCCATCCCCACTGTCTTCAGTCGGGAAAAATCAAGTTCTGTCAATGCCAATGCCGTGTGGCTGGAGTAACAGCGTGTGTTTCTCTGGCTTTGCTGATTGTCCCCAGAGACTTTCTCCCAAGAGGCTTCACGAAGTAACTTCTGTGTCATGATTTCTCTTGGAACTTTGAGACATTCTGGTGCTAAGTGGGAAAATAATAAACGCTCTTCTCAAACTTGTGCAGACTACATGTGTGTCTCCCTAAAGCCACACACCTGTCACCTATCAGCATGGTAAAGCAACCTCGTCAGAGGCTTGAAAGTATACGAGAAAGTATGACTTAAAGTCAGAAACTATATGATGAAAAAATTAGAGAACTTTGTTTTTATGGGCCATGTATTTTATTTATCACTTAAAATTTAATGAGATGACTCTGTCTACAAAGGGGCTTGCTGCTGAGCCTGAGGACCTCAGTTCAATCCCCAGACCCCACATGTTAGAATGGGAGAACAGACCCGTATAAATTTCCTCTGACTTCCACTCAAGTACTGTGTGCATGTACACACACATGCACACACAGAGAGAGAGAGAGAGAGAGAGAGAGAGAGAGAGAGAGAGAGAGAGAGAGAAAGAAAGAGGGGGAGAGAGAGATCACCACCACCACACTAATAAATGTGAATGAAAATAATCTAAAAGAAGCAGACTATTAATATTTATTAACTAATATCCTACTTGGCATTCCATTGAGAAGAGTAACCATTTGTTAGACCAAATAAGAACTCTACAACTGTCATTCTGTGTGTGTGTGCTGGGGGTTGACTCAGGGTGGGCTTTTGCTAAGTAAAATATGAAATATGCAATTCACACTTGCCACTAACTTTGCAGCAGGTGAATTCTAACTGACAAAAGTAATGAATGCAGTAAGCTGAAGGGGATACCTTTGTTTAAGCAGCCATATGCTTTAGTTATCAATGAGAGTCTAGAGATAATGGTCCCACCTCGCAATTCACTTGGTTATTCTTAAGTGCACATAAGTGGAATGCCTTCCATCGATGGAGCTGATATAGACAAATCTTTGGGGTACTGTTTTCATATGAGAAAGAAGGTTCAGGGCAGAGTCATTTCTGAGAGATGCTAACTGGGGAATTGGCTGTTAGTGTAAGGCTGCTGAGAATCAATGTGGAGGGTCCTGGGGCCCCACCTGCTTATTTGCTATATGTTCTTTGAGCAAGGACCAAGGCTTAAGTGTGTCTCTAAGGTAGAGAAAGGTCATGGTCACATGATGACCATTACGAAGACGAAAGTGATTATGAATAAGAATGGGATACCTCCAATTGGTGCCCAATAATTGTTCATTATTATACATGAGCGCAATATTCCTGTAAGTTCCTTCAACCTGGGAGCAGCCAAAAGTTCAAAGAGCTATTAAGACTTACATTTTTTCATCAAATTTTGTAGCAGATGCCATGCGCTACACTAGCTTGCAAAACTGAGATCTAAGATGGTTATTTTATTCAGTAAGTATGGTAGGTGATGAGTCAGGAGATGGAGAAACAGAACAATTCTGGAGCTAGTTGAGAAGGTGCTGTATGAGTCCAGAGGAGATAGCCACATGAATCTAAAGTCCAAGGAGGACCTCTCGTGCTCAGGGGGAGGGGCAGTAATCACTGAAGATCAGTAGGTGTTCTAAAGCAGTGAAACCCAGGCAGAAGCAGCATCCTGTGTACTGACTAAGATTAACTGCTAGTGTTTGGTTGGAATTGTTAAAATATATATCTCTAGACACAGAACCCAGTTCATGCCTTCTTTTCAGAACCATCAAATCAGCATATTTCAATCAAGCCTTCAGCATCTTAGGCCTACTTCAGGAGAAACCGCCCCTCTCTGGGTTAAGCAAAATTCCTAGGGATGGTAAATGACTCTGCTAGGAGGATCTTTCACCTTAGGGTCAACTTGGAGCCTGCATCCACCATCTCCTCTGTTGGACTCTAAGGCCTCTGCATTGTGGCCACGTTCTACTTTCTCTCATCACCCCAATGCTGTATAGTATCAAATAAGTCTAGGGTTCCCTAAACTAGAAGCCCACTGAAATTATTCAAATCAGTCCTCAAATCAAAATAAAGTTCCCGTCTACATTTTCTCCTCATCCTTCTACCTGTGGCCAAGCCTGGCCCCTCCACAGACAGTCCTGTGTAGAATGTTGTAATCCTGTTTATGATAACAGTAAGTATAAACAATTTTCCAAAGCTAAGAAAGAGCTCAGTTGGAAAAGGCTTGACACACAAACATGGGGCTGAGTTGACATTTCCAACACACACATAAAGTATCTAGCACAATGGCATGTGTCTGAAACCCCAGTAGGGAAGCAGAGTCAGGGAGACCCTTGTGGCTTTGCTGGTCAGACAGTCAAGCTGAACTGGTAAGCTATATATTCAGTAAGAGATGCTGTCTCCAAAACTAAGATAGGGAAAGAACAAAGGTCTCTGATATCAATGACACATATACCTGCACAAGTACACACAACACACACACACGTAAACATATACATACATATACACAAGTTGTTTCTTTCTTTTTTAACATCACTTCTGTGTCTTTTGTCTTATTGTGTATGATGTCACCCAAATAGTAAGTGCCTTAAATGTGGTATGTCAGTAAAGTGTGAATAAGGACTGGGAGGAAAAAAAAAAGGAAACTATCCGATGCTAGGAGAATTGGGGTTCATGAGCAATGAGCCAATGGGAAGCTATTTCCTATCCAAGCCCACGCTGATCCACCTGCAGTTAGTACTGTTCCAGAGCCTACATACAGTACCATTCTGCCTCTCAGGATGACGTCTGGAGACAAGAAAAGCACAGCAGGGGCTTGCTAGCCCCCACTGTGTGATCGCACCTGACCTGGTCTCTGCCAGTTGCTTTGGAACATACACTTGCCCCACAAATCTCAGGACCTTAAGCTAACTTTCTTTGTTCCAACCCTGGGAACCCTGAAACGTTATTAGAATATCTTTCTAATTAATGGAGTTAGCAAAATATCACTGCTCAGGGGACATGAGCCAAAATTTTTACATCTGAATAAAGCTAAGAAATGACTAAATTCTGAATACCCACACATGTTAGAGTATGGTCACAATATCACTTCCACTGCACCCAGGGACCACATTGTTCCACCATTTCCTATCTGTCTTCTAGGTAGAGACTTACCCAAGACTACCAAAGTTGATTTAGTGTAAGAATAGAAGGAATAAATAATATCACATGATAAATTCTCCCATATCTCTTCTTCATGCCTCTGCCTTTTGTAAATATAGCCTCTGATGCTTGAGATGACAATAGATGTAGAGGAAAAGGTAGCTGCAGTCAGAGCACTGATTCAAGTACAGTAGATGGTATGGTGGTAGGTAGGGTCACCGAAGACGGGTGTTACAACCCGTGGTCCTGAAGATGTGGGTTATAACAGTGGCATTGAAGATGAGATGGCAGCAGGGAGATGTATTGATGACTGGGAAAAGGAAAGACTGTCATGCATGGATTAATGTATCACTACACAGTTATCTTGGAAATGAATTCTATATAAAAGAATTTGGCCATCATTGTTGTTTTTTCTTTCCTTCCTCTACTCCTCCTGCTCCCTAATCCATCTTTTTTCAGCCACTGGGCATGCAATTGCTCACTAGATGCTCATCAGTGGACTTTGGACCCTCTCACCCCAGAACCCTAAGAAAGAATGTCATTCTCTTCTAGAAATTACCCAACGTCCAATGTCTGTGGGGAAGCAACGTGAACTAAGATGCATTTTGTACTTTTTGTTCTTGTGTGACTGGAGTGCTGTTTCTGGGATGGGGAGAAGGTAGCACTCATTGGACCTGGTTAACTGGGCCACAGTCCATGTTGGAGAGTGGATTTAGCCTTGTTATGGTGCTTTTGTGAGCTGTCTCCTTGAGCCTAGATTGATTCCAGGCTCCCTGCACTGGGCTGGGGTTGTGTCATGTGCTCCAACCAATTTCTCATGACCAGTTAGGGGAAGCCAAATGGAGGCTGTGTTTGGTTTCAGAGTGACTAGGAAACTGTTATGCAGTAAACAGGTTCAGCCAACCACAAACAAAGCTGATACTTTTGGGGTTTTGTTTTTCTTCATGAGCATAGTATAATTTCTTTATTCACCCATGAGCTCTGAAACTGGAATATACATTCTACTTATTTGAGTAGCAGAAAACCAACCAGATTAACTATGGGCGTGGCACAGTGTGCTCATTCTCGTAAATGCACTCTGCAAACCATTGTTTGAAACCATCCCAAAGTCACCTGATGCTAGTAAAATTCAGAGAAAGTGACTTTTCAATAAACGGATCATCATGACTTTGTATGCTACCTCCTAAATGGGTCACCAAAAATAAATCCTCTCAAGGAATTGCGCTGAAGGATAAACGATGTCAGCCTTTCTCTTCAGCGAGGTTGGCCCTCCTCCAGCCAGGTCCGAGTGACCTCAATTACTTACCACAAGTCATCATGGTTCAATAAAATCAGTCTGCAGCTTGGGTGGCTGGGGCTCCGTCCAGGAAAGCTGCCATGCTGCGAGGCACTGGACACAAAGGCTGCTGAACACCATCCAGATCGTATCTGAGCTCCCGGCAAGAAGGAAATGCCACCACCATCTGCCTCTGTTTGTGATGACCTGGGAATAAATAAAAATTAACCTTGGCCCTTGAACGAATCCTGAAGCTTATCAACACTTCCTTCGTGTCTCTAATGACTATTGTGAAACAAGTGGACACAATGAATTGTGGAGGGACGGGGCAGCAGGGTCATTGCTCTAAATGGCCCTTTACCAGGCCCGGCGCTTCCTGTCTACATTGATTGTGGAATGTGCCATCCATGTACTCTGTACTCTGCGTTAGAATGAAGGAAATAAAGAAATGCTGGGTTGTTTTCAACCCAGCAGGACTTCAGCAAATCATTGGAGAAGAAAGGAGAGGGGAAAAAGGAAAGAACAATGGAGAAGAGAGCTGGAAAGAAGGAAGTAGTAGAAACTAGGGTCTTCAGGTCCAAGTGTCCAGAGATCTGTCTCTGACCTCTACTGAACTGTCAATCTGATAGGCCAGTTCCTATCCTGGTTTCCTAATGCATATTATTTCTTTAATCCTCATCTTAATTTACGATGAATTACAAGTGACACTTTAAAACCTAAAAAAAAATATACATGCCCAGAAAATTCCTGTAATGAACTCAAAAGCTGGGACCTGACCCCTAAACTGACTGACTCCAAAATCCACTCTTGTGCAATGAGCCTCCATGGAAACCGCTGGACACTAGGGGGAAGTATTATTAGCCATTAACTTTATTTTGATCTAACAAGCTAGTCACTTAGTGAGGCCCTGCAGAAATGGAACAAGGTGGAAACACAGCCTGATTGGGTTAGAGAGGTAGGGGGAGAGGGGTTGGGGAGGGCTGCACAGCCGCAAAGGGAGAAATAGCTCTAGATTGCTGCATGCTAATTTAGCTTTATTGGTTGTGGCTTTTGCTGGACCTCTGAGTGCATGCAGGTTCTCCCCAGAAAACCCACAGCTTCAGGTGCTTTTGCATTGGACTTTGGATGTGTAATGGGGGGGTGGGGGTGGGGGGGTGGGAGGACTTATCATAGCCCTCACTCTTGAAAGAATACACAAGTAGGTTATATATGTGAATATTTATTATTTAACATATAAAGATATAGTGTGAAGGGTGAGTGTTCACATATATGCAGAGGCATTTGCCCATGTATGAACATATGTGTTTGGAGGTTAGGAGTCAACTCACTCACTGTCCTAGAACTTAGTGATGCAGCTAGACTAGTCATCAACCAACCAGTTCTCCCTCGCCATTTCTAGGAATAAAAGCACATACCAGCACATCCAGGTCTTGGGGATCAAACTCAGGCCCCCACCCATGAGTGGCAAACAGTTTCCTAACTATGCTACCTCCCCAACTCTTGAGATACATTTTCCCAGGGTTGTTTTGGGGCTGGAGCCTGGTTGATTCAGCCACAGTTTTCATAGTCTACCCACCAGGGAGAAAATGCAAAGGAACTGCTATTTCTATCAGAGAGCAAGGCCGTGAAGCAGTAGGTGAGTGTTGGAAGGCTCCTCCACAGTCAAGCTCTGGAGGAGCAGTGCATCCCTGGGGTTCTCAAAGCTAAACCTGACACTCATTTTCTCTTTCAAATGGTGATTCTAAATAAATATGTGTGAATTCTCCACTCAGTACTCCAAATCAGCTGCCAGGGCATGTTGGCTATTATATAATTGAGAGCACAGTGAGCTGAACCAGCTACTTCTGAAACTTCTTTTGTTTTGTCTCACTAACATTGTTTTCAACAAAGAGGGAAGCATCCCTTACATCCTGGCATATGGTACCTTCTATTTATAACAAGATTAAGAATTCATTCACACCTTGATTGAATCCTGCTTTATTGAGATGTCACAACAGATTCTCTCCGCCTGCAAAGGGAAAGACTTACAAATGATAATATTATGACAAGCAAGACACCTAAAATAAATGAATCATAATTGATGACAATTAGAAAGAGTTCAGCACAAACATGGAATTGGAGCCGTGATGGTTAGCAGAATTCCTGTCTTGCAGAGGGACGGTTGCCTGGGAGAGAGTCGGCTGGGTGTTCAGTCAGCGGGAACTTGAAATCCATCGCACATTGCTAATTCATACCTTATTCTCTTCCTGATTGGTAAAACAGCTTCATGAGCTGAGGGTTTAGTGATGTTTAAGTTGCTGGTCTACAGCCTCAGCTGTGAGCCTACTGTTTTAAAAGGATGCAGCTGATGAGGTCATGTCTGGGAACAGGACAGAGGCACAGTTACCCTCTGCTGGCTCCCTCTGTCATTCAGCTTACATCAATTAGCAAAACTTAGCAAGTTTGTACTTTTCAATATTTTGCTAATTTTTTCCTTTTGTCCTTTCTTCATTTTTCTTCCCCTCCCCTGCCACTCTCTCCCTCTCTCAATCCCTTCCCCTTCCCTCTTATATCTTTTTGAAACAGGGTCTTACTCTGTAGCCCAGTCTGGCCTGGAAACTGGTCTGTGGCCCAGGCTGGGCTCATAGTCCTGGTGCTCAGAGTGTCTCAGCTTCTCCTGTACAGCCACACATCTCCAGTCTCCTCCTTTCCCTGCATTCAAACCATCAGCACTGCAGACCAGGCAGAAACTCCTGGCTTGTATTGCTTCCTGCCAAAGCTGGAGCCTCTGATTGAAGTTTGCCACCTCTCTAAACTATTCACGGATTCTCTCTGACTTTCAGTTGCTTAGAATTCAGTGTTTGGGTCCTCTAGTCTTGCTCTGAGACCAGTGTAGGAAGAGGATAGAATAGACTATAGTTCAGGTCCTGGATCATCCTGACAGGTGACCTTGGGGAAATGATTTAGCTTGTCTGACCCCTAAGTGCATCATCCACCAAAAAAGATCTCAATAGTGTCCATAGAATAAGAATCAGCTCCATGGCAACCTCTGAGTGGTACCCTACCTGCACAGACCTGGGTTAACTTTCTCTCTCTTGATGACTCAATTTGATGTGTGTGGGAAAACCTTGCTCTCTCCAGTCTATCCCCAAGGGTTTCTTAATTCTTTTGTAGCACTGCTGTATCCTGTCTTATACTCCAGGGCCTGAACATGGATGTTGGATGTTCCCTCTGATGGAAATATTCTTTCCAGCTTCTCTACCAGGCTCATGCACTCAAAATCTGATAACTTCAAAACACTGATGACAACCTGTTTTTGTGTCACCCCTTAGAAAAGTCTTTCTCTGTGGCTCCAACCCTCTATACCCATAGCCAGGCCAGGTCACTCTTTAAGACATGCCCCTTAAGCTCTCTTCTTTCTTTTGTATCCCTGACACAGCTAAACAAACTATGTTTACTTTTTCTAGATAATGCTTCTCTCTCCCTCACCACCAAATATTCCCTGGGGGAAGAGAGATTGAGTTTATCATGTTTACTGTTACGTGCCCTGGACTTTAACCTCACTCATGAACAGATCTACTTCTAGTTCAGAACACTTTCCTTATTAAGAGAGCCTTTGTTGATTTGCTAAGGATTGGCAAAATAATGTGTGTCCATCTAATCGTAAGCATCTGCTTTCTTGGTCCCAGGACCTGTGAGTCCACATTTCTGGCGAAGGGCTCAGAGGAAGTAAGGAAACTGAAATGAAGACCTCTTTGTGAATTATCCAGCGGGCCAGTCTCACTGCAAAAGGATGCTGAACAGCAAAGGAGGAAAATATGAGGTCAACATCAGGTCTACTGAGGTCTGAACCTGATCTGTGGTCATTGTTGTTTTAAAGCTGGCTGGGGCAGCCCAGGAATGTGGGCCATCTCTCAACCTAGAAAGCACAGGAAAATAGTATCTCTCTTTGTAGAGAGAAGTGTTCCCACTGACACTTGGGCAATAGCCCTTCAAGACTCATGTTTGACTCTTTTACATGTAGAACTAAGACAATCAATCTCTGCTGTTCTCAGCCACCATTTCTGTGATTTCTTGCAGACAACATAGGCTAAGACCAAAGGGCAATAATAGCCAGGACCAGAACACAAGTGCCTCCTCCCTCCCGCAGCCTCTTCTCTACTATGCTTCCCTGCCTTGCTCTCAAGCCTTGTTGGTTTTCCAATTTGCCTCTGTCTTATGTTCTGGGAAAGGAAATCATTAGAGACACAGCTGCTTACATGCAAGAGCATGTGCGGGAAGCAGGGATACACAGATGCAAGTGTGTGTGAGAAGGTGTGTGGGATTAGTGAGCTCTGAAGGGCCTCATAATAGAGTCCGTGGGGAGAGCCAGGTCCCAGGCCAGCACTGCACACAGGCTGCCCTCTGATGCCTGTGTCACACAAAGCACCACAAGGTCTTACTCGTGTTTCAAAGGGCTGCTGCTTTTCAGAGTCACTTGTTATTGTCTCTGCCATCACAAGTTTAAAAAAGGAAAGTTAATTAAATATGGAGCAAGACTGAGAAACATCTTTTAAACCATCATGTCATTAGAACTGGAATCCTTAGAGAGCTGCTTAAAAGGGGTTTGAGAACAATGACTGTTCAATCAGATATTTATGGGCATAGTTATGTAAACACACTCTTTATTGTCTATGTATATTTAATATAATTATCAGTTTTGTAGTTGGACTCTCCAGAGACCCAACAAATCACAGTGTTGCTTTGAAAATGTCAGCAGAAAAGACAATTATGTCGCTAGCAAATATTCATAAATTATATTAAAAAGTCCTGTGGAAATGTCCCCCATGTTGCAGAATCTTCCATAGTCACTGAATATCCTTTTTATTTCTGTGATTTAAGGGCCATTTTGGAAGCAGCTCCATTCTTTGTGAACACTCAAAGGCGTGGACTATAGCAGCAAAGGAACAGACCAAGGCTGGAAACAAAAGCATTCATGTTCCAGGAAATCCAGGGACTTCACACAGTATTTGACATCTGCCGGCTCTCTGACCTGGGTATGTATGCACACGTTCACACAGGTACATGCAGACACCTGCCTACATCACCAACATGCAAATTTTATTTCTTAAAATACCCCATTAAAAAGGAAAGATAAATTCAATCTGTTGTCTCTTTTAATATCTACTTAGGGCCATAACTCTTTCCTATTGCATTTTGCTTTAGCAACTATTTATAGTATCCCGTTTTTCCTCTCTTATCATTTTTTTCTCATTATGCACATGCAGAAATAAGTGGAGAATTGGGAAACTGCTCTGTAAATTAAAATATGCCAGGCTTTTGCTGAACCAATACAAACAGTGTAGGTTGATAAACACCTAGTAAGCATTCACAAATCACTTCTATTGCAAGCTATACAATCTAAGAATCAACATCTTAATTAGCAGCTAATGACACCTGGAAGGGAGGGTTAATGTTAAGTGCACAAAAGCATTATGGTAAAAAAAATTAGATTCCCCCTACTTTCTTTTTATAAAAATGATAAAGAAGGAAAGAAAGGCTATTCGGCGTTTCTGTTGGTGGTTTTAACTGTATGTGCATCGGCCACTCGAAGCTTCTTAATTACATAAGGCCTGAGTTGATATGGTTCTTTTCATCTCAGAAGTTTAAAACATGTTGCCTCTATCTCATCTATCCTCAAAATACCCCTCTGGGGTAAGTATCTACAAACAAAATGAAGTGCAGAGCAGGGGCGATCATTCACATAACTCAAACCCAAGCCCTGTCTACAAGGAATAAGTGGAGGCTCTGGGAGGCCTGGATCTCCATGTCTGTTCCCCTAGGTCAAGCTTCTGGGGAAGGGAGCCATTTTTGAGCGAAAGTAAACAAGAACATGGAAATTGGGCCTCTGGCTTGCAAGGGCTGAACTGAGCCCCACCCACAGCCCCATCTGTCCCCAGCTCTAGCCACCTGGTCTTCCTTAGCATGAAGATATATTCCAGTCTTCCTTTGCTTTCCTCACCTGAAATCTGCCGCATCTTTCCCTCCTACCTGCCCTCCCTATCCCTCAAAGTTTGTTTTTCTACTCCCATGTCCTCCAGTTCCTGGAAACACTAGATGATGAGGGTCACAAAATGCCATCTTGCTGTTAGCTAAAACATTAGGTTGGCTGGCTGACAATAGTTTCAGGTAAGTTTTGTACTGAGCAGTTTCAGTGACAGAGGTGTGTAAGCTTCAGCCTGCTTTCCTTTCATCAGAATGCCTTACCTCAGGCTTGAATGTGTCTTGAAGGGACTCAGTCTCTGCCTACCCAGATAGCGCTCCTTTCTTACACCTGTCATTTTGCAGCACCCTCCCCTGGGCACGCCAATCTCAAATGTGGGCACCCCACTTCCACTCATACCCCGCAGGCTCTCAGCAGCTAATGGTATGTTCCTGCTATATCACGTGTGGTGCAGAGACAGGATAGCATTTCCTAACTGTGATCCATTCTCTGGGCCATTAGTGACCCTTGCTAGATGCACAGAAGGGCTTGCATCCAAGTAGAGGATGACAGATCTAGCCTTCCCACCCGGAAACATGCTTCCCCTCTGTGGCCAACCCTTCCCATGTCCCCCAGGCTGGCAAGCAGGGGGATGTTTTTCTCCTTGCTCCACACTGAGCCCCACCTCTTGAGTCTTCATTTCCTGTCCCAAGATACAGCTCTTCCCAGAACAAATCCCAGTGGAAGGGTCATTTCTTTCAGGGGAAATTCCAACTATACCCACAAGGGTGTAATTGGCCCTGTGCCTTGCCCCCCAAAGAAAAGACCCAACCTTTGTTCATGCACACATTTTCCAAGCCCTCAGCTCACTTCCCTTTCGACTTCTTGCCAAAATGCAGGTGACTCTGAGGTCTGCATGTCCTCAGGCTTCCCTCCTCAGCACAACAGCTCCAAACACATTTAACAAAGAAAAGCACAAGACCCCAGAGAAGACACAAGGCACAGAAAAAAGCCAGACTACATTTATAACAGAAGAGAACACTTCTTTCTACAAAGACTGCCACCATTTCAATCATGCCTCTTTCTACAGCCTTCAGAGTATGGGGCACCCAGGAGATGCCAAGTTAACACTGAATGTTGGTGAATTGACTTAGTTCACCCAAGGATAGTAGATGTAGGTAGGCATGAAAGGAGAGAGAAGACTTGTTCGCTAGTCTAAGGCAAGCCATAGATTCTGTCATAGTTTAGATGAGTCAGAGATCCTCCAGCCCTTATTCACATGCTCTTGAGGCAAATATGGACCCTCCCCGCCCCATTCTTCTTTGTCTCTTTCATTTCCAGCTGCCATAATATGAGCAGCATGCTCTGTCACCTGCTCTGTCACCTCATCATGATGCTCACCTCCCTCACCACAGGCTGGAAAACAGAGTGCCAGTGAAGTTCAGACAGGGATCTCTGAACTCCTCCCCTTCCATGTGTGTGTGTGTGTGTGTGTATGTGTCTGTGTGTGTGTCTGTGTGTGTGTGTCTGTGTGTGTGTCTGTGTGTGTCTGTGTCTGTGTGTGTGTCTGTGTGTGTCTATGTCTGTGTGTGTGTCTGTGTGTGTGTCTGTGTGTGTGTCTATGTCTGTGTGTGTGTCTGTGTGTGTGTGTCTGTGTGTGTGTGTCTGTGTGTGTGTGTCTGTGTGTGTGTGTCTGTCTGTGTGTGTCTATGTCTGTGTCTGTGTGTGTGTGTCTGTGTGTGTGTCTATGTCTGTGTGTGTGTATGTGTGTCTGTGTGTGTGTGTCTGTCTGTGTGTGTCTATGTCTGTGTGTATGTGTCTGTCTGTGTGTGTCTATGTGTGTGTGTGTTTTATTTTGTGTATATGAGCATTTTGCGTGTGTATATGATGTACACCACATATGTCTTGGTATCCATGGAGGTCAGAAGAGGGCACTGATCTGAAGAGTTACTGATGGTTGTGAGTCCCCATGTGGATTCTGGGATTTGAACCTAGATCCTCTCTAAGAGCAACAAGTTCTCTTAACCATGGAGTTATCTCTCAAGGACCTCCTCCCCAGCCCCTGAAAGAAAAACTATTTATAAGGTGATTGCTTCAAGTATTTTGTTACAGTAGCAAATCTGGCTAACACAGTACAAGCGTGTTCCTTAGTTTTTGTCAATTTGAGACAAGCTAGATTTATCACAGAGAAGGAACCTCAAATGAGAAAATACTTCTATCAGAGTGGCCTATAGGCTCTAGGGCATTTTCCTGGCTAATAATTGAGGGGCTCAGCTTACTGTAGGTGGTATCTAGGTGATATAAAAAATAAGCTAAGAAAGTTACTAAGCTAGTAAGCAGTATCCCTCCATAGCCTCTGCTTCAGTTCCTGCCTCTAGGTTCCTGCCTGAGTTTCCATCTCAACTTTCTTCAGCAATGGACTGTGACCTTGAAGTTGTAAGATGAAATAAAATCTATTCCTGATCACTTTGCTTTTGATTGCCATTTATCATGGCCACAGAGACCTAACTAACCAACAGACCCAGATATGGATAGGCTAAGTTTGGCAAACTGATGTTATATAACAAAAGCATGTTTATTTCATATACTATTTTCTTTCTACTAATTCAAATTAGTTTCATATTATTTTATACTCTTCATTCTGCTAATTTCTATGACCCCTAACTTGTCCCCATAGAAGAAAGTCTTTTTCAATGAATTATCCAATTCTACAGGATACCAATAGGAATGACTTTGGCAAAGAAGAGTCTCTTTCCTGGAGACCTAGCCCAACTTGGCTTAGTCATCAACATGTGCATCTTAATGACTTATTTTTATGTCTGTCTCCTCATCAAACTGTCTGCTATCTTGTATCTCTCTGTATGTACTTGTATGTGCTGAGAATGTGGGCTAGCTCTATTTAATTTATCTATGTCTCAGGAGCTAAGAAGTGATTTTTGGTGCTCAAATACTCCAAAAATTGCTTCTTGAATGTGTGATGAGTGTTAATATGCTTGCTGTCAAGGTCAATGACACAAGAATTTTTTTTCCTTTAAAGTATACTCACATGTTCGTATTTCACTTGTATTCATAGGCATCATCCATATTTTCCTGCAGGAACCCTGGGATGATATTTTTAGTGGAAATCAGAGATCTATCTAGCCCTGTATGTAGGCTTACAGGTTATTCTGAGTGCTTTTGCCACTCGAAGCATCTTAATTATGTCAGCTGTGCCATGCTACTATCCAAAGCACCTTACCTCTGTCTCATCTTTCTCAAGATACCTCCCTGGCACCGTGTGCAGGTTCTAGGCATAGATGTATAAAGGAGAAGGAAAATAGAGAAAGATAATACAGGTAAGGAAAAGAAACACCAAGAGCACAGGGGTGAAAATGAATGGTCAGTGAAGCTGCCTGTGGCTGGCCAGGGTAGCAACAGCCTCTTGGTCACATCCATCGCACAGGGGCTGTCCTGTCTTAAAAGATAAATGGCCCCCAGCTGGGCTGCCACAAGTTAATGACCATCACAGCTGAATAATGGTTGGGTTTAATTAGGAGTGGACATTTCTAGGGCTTCTTGAATGGTTCATCAAGATCCACTTATTGGGAGGGATAGGTTGGCTTCAGATACTGGTCACCTGATTCCTTTCTCCTCCAGTGATGTCTGATCTAGATCTTCATGTCTTCAGAGACTCTTTCTTCCACAAAAAATAGTGTGAAAAAGGTCAGTGAATGAAAAGAGACGCCTTGGTGCATCAGCAAGGGCATGAAAACTGGATCGGGAATCTCTTTCACAGATACTCATGACATCAAAAGCTGGCACCGGGAGCACACTGTTGGAATCACCTGTCTGTCCCGACGTCACTGGTCTGAACTAATGTTAGTGAAAGGGTTGAACATAAACCTAAGGGCATGCAACAGCGCAGGCCCAATGCATAAACAAGAGATGCTGCACAGGGTAAGGTTCCCATCAAGGAGCTCACAGCTCAGGACCAAGAGCACATCCTTGGGGTGCATGGGCCACAGTAGTTTTCACTGACACAAGGATTGTGCAGTCTCTTTTTCTTTAAATCATTAGATGCATTTATTTATTTGGTGTGTGTTTATCCCTGTGTGCCACAGCAGGAACGTGGAGGTCAAAGGACAACTTGCAGGAGTCTGTCCTTTTCTTCCACCAGGCACCAGGTCCCCATGCTTAGCAGCTAGCGCCTTTACCCACTGAGCCATCTCACCAGCCCTTAGACAGGTGTTTACCCACTGAGCCATCTCACCAGCCCTTAGACAGGTGTTTACCCACTGAGCCATCTCACCAGCCCTTAGATAGGTGTTCTCATCTTTCTTTACTAATGAGAAACCTGATTGAAGTTTTGCAAAGGCAGAATTTGAAATCAGTCTGACCCCAAATTGTACTTTTTTTCTTCTACAATGCTTTATTTGTGGGGGATGGGAGAGCTGGAGTAGTTACTGGGACTGGAGCCATGGCTCAACAGTTAATAGCACTTGCTATTCTTGCAGAAGACCAGGGTTTGGCTCCCAGAACCTACATGGCAGATCCCAACCATATATAACTCCAGTTTCAGATCTCATGCCTTTCTCTCTGTGGGCCCCAATAGAGAAAGGGCTCACATACAAATGTGAAGGCAAAAACTCATATACATAAAAGTGAGTAACAATCTTAAAGATAGTTACGGCTTCTTCCCTCATTTCTTCCTCTTCTTTCCCCCGTCTTTTCTTCTCCCCTTCCTTTGCTTCTTTTTTTTTTTTTCTCCTTCATTTTAAACATTTGACCATTAGACACATTGCTGCCTTTTATGGAGAAAGTATCTGTCTCCTAGGGAAATCTCTCCATGACAGACAAGCAAATATAGTACAGTGGCTCTCCTCACAGGAGGGCCCGGCGGTCTAGCCATACAGATATTTTTATCTGTACTCTAAATAAACACAGTGCTGAATGGAAACAAGACAAGGGAAGAAGAAAATCCACTGCTCCAGGAAATAATGTAATCCCCAGGCAAAAAGCAACAAATCCAGGGGGCAGTCGGGGGCCAGTTTGTCCTGAGAAGCTGTGCATTTCTCAGAGTTTCTTGAGAAGAGAAAGAAAGTGTTACATCCCCTAATTCCTTTCTGCAGCTTTGACTGGACAGATTTTCCCACTTCCTGCCTGCAGAGGTTATGAGGTGTTTCCATGAAGAATGAGAGCTCTGTGATGTCTCTCTGGCAGGACAGGGCCACGGGAGGGAGCAGAGGGGCTCTGCGCTGGGCTCTTGTGGCATATGTCATTGTTAAAGAGCTCATGCATAAAAAGCTACTGTGTATATAAATTATTATCATTATGGCAGTAACAGAGAGTGTAGCATTACATTTACAGGATGTATGAAAGCCCCAGGAAACTGGAATTTGTCGTGAAAAGTAGCTTGCCAGAGTTTCTGAAGCTTGCAAGGGGCTTGGGGATGGTCTGATGGAGACTCCAGATAACTTTGGGGATTGTGGCAGGTGTGTGTATGTGTGTGCATGTAATTGTATGTGGTGTGTGTGCATGTGTTCATGTGCATATGTGTAATTGTGCCTGTATGTTCCTGTTTATGTGTGAGCATGCCTGTATGTGTGTGTGTGTGTGTGTGTGTGTCTGTGTTTCTCAGTTCAGTGGGGTATGAGGTCAGAGTCATGGTGCCAAAGTGAAGATAAAAGACATCCCTGGTTCTCCAGGGTGAGGAGGCAGGATACTGTGATTTGAGAAAGGGAGGACTAGATGGGGAATTAAGTCTTTAGCCAAAATGACAGCAAACTGCCTATTTAAAGAGAAGGTACAGCAAAATTAAAAAAGAAAACAGACTGACAACAGCAATAACAACATTTCCTGTGACTCTACCTCACAGAGATGGAGAGACATTTTTGTCTGAACTGGACCAAGTCACATTTTTGATATTTCTCCTTTTCCCCAAGATGGGAAGAACTAGAAACCAGGAATCACTCACATTCCTAGGGTGACATCAATCAAAACATGTGGCCAACAGGGAGAGAAAGTTGCATTTCATTATAAACAGAGTGGATGAACTTTGGTTCTAGCAAAGCCACCTGTCCCACTTTAATTATCTCCCCAAAGCAATCAAGTTGAAAGCTACCTTCAAGCAGATGGAGGAGGGAGCTTTGGCTTGGGAACACAGTCATGCACAGCATAACAATGTCTCTCTCAATGCAGGATCACATCCACCATGGTGGTCCCACATCATGAGGGAGCTGGAAACCCCTATTGCCCAGTGACATTGCCAATGCCATCATAGCATGACACACTACCTAGGTGTCGATGATGCTGGTGAAAACAACCCTATTGTGCTGCCACTCAGGTAAAAGGCCAGGACATGCAGGGATGAATGTACAGTGCATAACAGTACAATTCAATATAGCTAATGAGAATGAATGAGTATTTATTCTTACAGGCTATACTACAGTTTTATCATTGTTTTAAAGTGTAGTCCGCCTCCTTCTAAGACTTTAATGTCAAGCAGTATGTTGTGTTAAACAAAGAGCAACAAGCTCAGTTTGTCTCTTGATTGCAATTATCTTTTGTGCTTGATTTAATTTGATGTTGCTTGGTTCATCAGCCCCTAGACATGTGTGCGCACACAGAAAGAGAGGGAAGGAAGGCAGGAAGGGAGGGAGGGAGGGAGGGAGAAGTGGGAAGAAGAAGAAGAAGAAGAAGAAGAAGAAGAAGAAGAAGAAGAAGAAGAAGAAGAAGAAGAAGAAGAAGAAGAAGAAGAAGAAGAAGAAGAAGAAGAGGAGGAGGAGGAGGAGGAGGAGGAGGAGGAGGAGGAGGAGGAGGAGGAGGAGGAGGAGGAGGAGGAGGAGGAGGAGGAGAAAAAGAAAGCCATGATTTAGGTTTGCCTAAGTTCACTCTATAGTGCTTGTGCAATAGCATTGAGCAACACAGTATCCAGGACATATGTAGTGATGCATGGCTTCGTTGTCCCTGGGCTGTGCAGCATCACAGAGTGCCCAACCCTCTCCTAAGGGGCTCACTCTTTGTTGTGGAAGAGAGGCCTAGTTTCTTATTCTCACTTTCAGATTTGCTTCCTGAATTAGAATGAACATTACTTATCAGTGGCATTTATGGATCTGACCTGTGTGTGTGTGTGTGGTGTTTTACTGGGGATCAAACTTAGGACTTGCATATCTCCAGCCCTATCTCTGATCACTCTTACATCTTTTCTTGATGTATCTTATCTTTCTTATATTGTATCTTGTCTTAAATAGCTGTCTTTTTAGTCTCCTTCTTCGCCCTAATAAAACAATTTAACCTTACTTTAATTTTCAATTTATCATTTTATGATAGCTAATACTATCTAACTGACAATATCTAAAACTGTCTAGGATACAGGCTTCTGGACATGCCTGCAAGGTATTGTCTAGATTAGGTTAGAGGAGATGGTGAGCTCCACCTTAGCTGTGAGTAGCAGCATCCCATAGGCTGAGGTCCTGGGCTGAAGAGAAGGGAGAAAGGCTATGAGCATCACTTCTCTCTGCTTCCTGACTGTGGATGAGATGTTACCAGCCACCTCTGGTGTGCATCACCATGCTCCTTGCTATGAAATCTTGTACCCTTGAACTTCAAGCCCAAATAGTCCCTTCCTTCTTTTAGTTGCTGGGGACAGGTATGTAGTGGGTTGGCAAGAAAAGTAACTAATTCACATTTCTAGAACTATTCATCAACAAACCTGCAGTGGATGGTACAACTATACCCTTCACTAAAAAATGCCTGCCACCCAGGAATAGGAAGGTCTTTGTAAGTCTGCAAATTCAATCCCTAGTACCAATGCGCAAGAGGAGCCATGCTGACCCCAATATCATAAAGTGACCACATGACCACAGGGGTTCAAGCTCCGTTCTTCTGTGCTACCTGCTACTGACTTAGGAACATAAAACATTCATCTGGCTGCAGATACCTCTACTGAGGTTGGATGTGGTAACTTCTAAGTCTCTCTGTAGCTACAGTATTCTCTAGGTTGCATAGCTTCACACACACCTCTAATATGTGCCATTCCAGTCTTACCACTGACTTAATGTGATTGATTCAGGCATTTCAACTCAGTAATTAAAACAAAACAAAACAGTAAGACAAGCCAAATACAGACATTTTGAGTGGTTTTGTTTGGGAGGCTTCAGTGATGACTGAGATTTCTCTTTCACAGGCTCTTCCTCGGTGCTGGCCTACTGTTTGCCAGACATAAGTGCCTTGTTTAGATTCTCTGAGTGGCCTTGCAAATAACCACAGATGCTAGAAGCCTTCTATTTGTTTCAAGAGCAGAAAACTAAGTTAAAAGCTACCTTGGCACCACTAGAAAGTAGACTCCCTGGGAACACGGTGGCAAAGGGATCTCATGGGAGGTAGCCACTTGGATTGGCAGGCCTGAGCTGTCTCTGTTAGGAAGCAAGATGGGTTCAGTCTATGAGGAGATTGTGATGCTTGCTATGGCTTACCAGGGAAAAGCAGGTGCTATACATGTCCAGAGCTTGTATCATTTCTTCCCCTGGGACAATAAGAAATTTAGATGATGGGAGCTACGGTTATTGATTATTCAGTAAAGTGTTTGCCTTGTCAGCACTTGAATTCAATCCCCAGCACCAATATGGGGGAAGAACCATGTGGCCCTAACTGGACCATGTTTGTTATCCCCATCCCCACCGGGATGTCCTTGTCTGGACCACCTAGCCTACTTGGCAAGTTCCAGGACAGTTAGAGACTCTGTTTCACAAACAGCAGAAGGCTATGGTCTTGGGAGATGGCTCACTGGGTAAAGTGCTTGTTATAAGCGTGGGACTAGAATTTGGATCCCTAGCACCCATGTAAAGGTGGTACGACTGTAAGCCTAGTAGTTGGGAGGCAGAGATAGGAAAGTTACTAGGCAAGCAGTAACAGACTAGCCAGAATAACAGCATGTAGGGCACCCGTCAGGCTGAAGCTCAAACAAAATCCCAGGGTGGAGTCAGAGAAGTGGACAGGAAGCCCCAAACCTGGCCAAGAAGCTGGTGATTGATGACTTTTGTGAGAGGGAAAATAAGTTTTCTTTAAAGGTGTAACCTCTGGTAGGTTGACCATACTCTAGGGAGCAGCCACCATTAACAGTCTCAAAACTGAACTCAACGGGTTTGAACAGAAAAAGAGCGATGCAAACCATGTTTGTGTAAGGACCGAAACATAGAAGGTCTATTGAAAGATACCTGGAAGGAAAATCTCTTCCTACGAGAGGCAGCAAGAACATGTTTCAGAGACACAATGTTACCATAGTGATAGAGTTACCTTACCTGTTAGGAGAGCCGATGGTGATACGGTGGTTGGTACTAGGCCTGTCTATTTGAGGCTTACTGATCCATGAATGCATTCAAGGGTAGAGTTGTATGGAGACGTCAAATGACATTCAAGTGAAGTGGGAAGGGGGCCAAGTGAGGGTTCCTTTAGTCTCTAACTGTCCCCTGACTATTTAGATGCTGGGGAGGCCACATTTCAGATTGTGCCCAAGCCCCTCAGATCAGCAGTTCTGCTTTTCTGTGTTCTCTTGCCTGGACAGTGTAACCTGATCTGCTACTCCATTGTCAATAAGAAACTCTGTCTCAACAAACCCAAAAGAACTCAGATTGAATAGCTCCTGATGAAAATATCTTAGACTGTTTTCTGCCCTTCATATATACCTATGCATGCAAACACACATGTACAGGTACACACATACACATATGCATACATACATACACACACACAAAGAATAGCTTCTGTTGTTAGTTCATATCACAGCTTGTCCATGTTGACATCTACTCCAGCCAATGGTGATCTTTTGTCCATCACATGAGGTGTGTAACTGGGTTACAACCCTACCAAAAGGGGGGAACACCTCACCAATGATGTACTCACCAAATTGAGTCTAGCTGCTTTCCTTCTGAGAAGATACTCTGAGTTTTAAAAATCTTCTCAAGGAACAGGATGCCACCTGATCTTTAGTTTGGGCAAAGGCCTGTTAGGTAACGTCGAGGCAGTTATTGGCTGAGTTAAAATCCCAGTCTAAGTGTGATTGCAAGTCTGGTTTCACTTAGGAAGTGATCACAAGGTGATTGCTCTGTGCAAGGCACCCACTAACCTTCAGAGAACAAGGAATCAAAGACATGGTACCCAGGCAGTTAGGCTTTTAAACAGTGTGTGCCTATGTATTTTGTTAGTGGTATTACCTGGCTTCTGGGTTGGTCTCTGAGCTCTGGGCTCTGGGCTGGGCTCTGGACTCTGGGCTCTGGGTCCTGTGCCCTGTGCCCTGTGCCCTGTGCCCTGTGCTGGGCTCTGGGTTCTGTACTGGGCTCTGGGCTCTTTGCTAGAACCTTCACTAGGCTCTGTGCTGGGCTATGGGCTCGGCTAGGCTCTGCACTGGACTCTAAGCTCTGTGATGAGCTCTGGGTTCTGGGCTCTGGGTTCTGGGCTCTGGGTTCTGGGTTCTGGACTCTGGGCTGAGCTCTGTTTTAAGTTCTGTACTGGACTCTTCTTCTGGACTATGGTCTCCGCTGAGCTCTTTGCTCTGTGTTGGACACTGTCCTCTGTGTTGAACCCAACACAGGGTAGTATAATGGACTCTGGGTTGGGCATTGCAGAAAGCCATGAATGTGAGCTAGTCTTGACCTGAGAATAATTACAGATGGATATTTCACTCCAACTAACCACTGCTCTGATTTCAGCGAGTGTTGGGCTCAGGGTGGTCGGACACAGAGGATTGCTGCATGCTATCCACCGGCCCCGGGTGGGTGTTTGGCTGTGAAAAGCTATGGACCCAGCCCACATGGGGGGCAGTGGTCAAGGGGCAGCCTGAGGTCTCTGGCCTCCACAGGTTTTCAGTCTCGGGCATCCTAGACTCAGATGGACACTGCGGAAGAGTTGAAAACAAAATGGGGGGCCTGTAAGCAGCTTGGTCAGCCCCAGGGCTGAAGGGAGAAGAGGGCAGGGAGAGAGGGGTCCCTGGGTGGTTCCCAAGTGGGCAAGAGTCTTTGGTCCTGTCTGTGGCTAGAGCATAGGAAGGCCTTCCTGCAGGAGGTTCTACGTGGCTCTTTAGGGGAAAGCCTATCCCATCGTTCAAGCATGGCTGGCCTTGATGAGCAGAGACAGTCTATGGTTTTAGAGCTTTATTGTAGAAAGGCAGGAAGAAAGAGAGAAGGTAGAAAGAGGGAGAGGGGCCAGCCATGGCCATGTGGAGGGAGGGGAGAAGGGAGAGAGAGAGAAGGAGGGCTAAAGATGAGAGTAAGAAAGGTGAGAGCTTAAAGAGAGAGAGGAGGGGCCAAGCAGCCCCTTTTATAGTGGGCTGGGCTTTCTTGTAGTTGCAGGATAGCTGTGGGGAGGGGCATACCTGGCTATAGTCAGGTAACTGTGGGGGTGGAGTCTAGACAGAATGCCAGAAGCTTGGGGCTTTATCTGTCTGACTGATAGTCAACACACCTATCCTGCTGGGGCTGTGGGGGGTGGTAACTTCGACAGGAGCCAGGGGCCCAGGAGACATGATCGAAACACGTTCTGTTCCATGTAGGTGGAGATCACCACCCATCGGGTCCCCGGGGCTCCAGACCTTTGCTCGACTGCAGACCAGGCTGTCTGTGCGCAGCCCACTGCCCCATAAGGGAGATAAAGCTTAAGAGGTCTAATACCAGAGCACATGAAGGTGCAAGGGACAGAGCAGATTTCAGACCAACAGGGAGGTTTCCCTGGGGGAGAGAGCCCACCTGAACTTGAAGGTTATGAAGCAGGCCTCGCTGACCAGAAGACTGTCTGGTTACCAAGGCATCTCCATTACCAGAAGAATCTTCTCTCTTTCCTGCTGGCCAGCTCTCAAACCAGCCATCCCTTCCTTTTCCTGTTTGATTTCTCCTTGCTCAGGCAGAAACTTACAAAGTGTCATCTAGAGGTCATTTCTGCTGGCCCATCCACTTTTCTCAGGTGCCTGCAAGAAGAGGTTTCAGCCTTGTTAGGTGATTTTGTGAGTGTCTCTTACCCTCTACCTCTCATTCTCCCTGGTGTCTCTTCTCTGGTAGAAATGAAGTCTCGGTGTTGAAAAGGAGAGCGTCTAATTTTCAAGGAAAGGCTTTAAGAAGGATTGAGCCTCACATTTGCTGAGGGGATTTGTCTGCAGTAGCACTTCAGAAAGCCAGTGCATCTGAGTTATACTGAGAATTTCATTCAATCTGGGTTTTATTCCGTTGTTAACGCCAAGACAATAATCTCATTGTTCTGCTGTATCTAATGACCAGAATTTTATTTCTGTAGTTACTGCTTTTGGACATTTCTTGGCTGTGTGATCCTGTTATCTGAGGGTTTTATTGCAGCTAAAGAACATTTGTATTGCTCTATCTGGACAACAGCCTCCCTGCTAGAATCTTCTTTTTCTCTGTGTGCAGAGTTTATTGTTTTTGAACTTCATGTTTCTGCCCTGACCTAAATTGTTTCTAGAAGCACAAGGAACAAGGACAAAAATTCACTTTCCTTAACACACAGGAGTTTTATTTTCTTTTCTCTCCGACTTTCAGCTACATCCGAATGTCTTCAATCTGGTAGACTGGAAATATGCAGATCTTAGTTGGATCTTCCTGTAACAAACATATACTTGTCTCCTGGTTTATTTTTGGCTTTCTCGTGTCCTAGTAGGAAGGAGCCTATAAAGTGGTTATGTGGGATCTTTGCAGAAGAACAACTGTAGAAGCTCCCTTGGAGTCAATGCGATTCGAGTGGATGTGGTAGGAGGAACAGAGGTGGTGAACCAAATCTGTGATTGTATCCAAACACCGACTTAATGCTGCTTCTGTGTAGGGGCCAGACACCTTCTGGTAGCTCATTACATTTTATTTTGTTTCAGTTAATCAAACAACAGATTCTAGCTAGAGGGAATTTTAATATGCCTAAGGTTATAATTTAACCACTACCATATAAACAAAGGCCATTGTAAGAATACCCTGTCAAGAAGGCTGCCCTCTACACCCTACCCCTTGCAGAGAGAGGACAGTCCTAGAGAAAACACTCTGTGGATGATATGTTCTCTTACATTTTTTCCATCTTCAAAATCTTTTCAGCTGGCAAGGTGACTCAGTGGGAAAAGATGCTTGCTTCAAAGCCCAGCAGTCTGATTTTCATCACCAGGTTTTACACACTAGAAAGAGAGAACTGGTTCCCACAACTTGTGTTCCGGCTACTGCATGCAATCCAGGACATACATGTACTCTGCCATCACACACCAAACAAAAAGGTAGTTTAAAAATTCTTTCATGTATTTATGGTGTAACTTTAAGACTAATGTGTATATATATACATATATATGTGTATATATGTATATATATTAGTTTAAGACTAATGTGCATATATACATATATATATTCATGTATTCATTAGCATATCAGAACTGGACTTTGTGCTAGATGCCAGGGATAAGGTAAGAATGGCACACCATGTTTAGTCAAGATTCATTATAAATAAGTAAATAAACGACTATGACAAGCTAAACAAACAAAAGGCAGTTCTGTCTGTCTTGGTTCTGAGTTTATTTTTAAGTATTTTGTGTTTTGAATGCTGTGAGATAATTTCTAAATTTTATTTTGCTGTTGGATATAGGCAATATATAAGGATACAAATAAGTTTGTATAAGACCTGGAGTTGTTAAACCTTGGAAACTTTATTTCGTAAACTTGGGGTTTCTTTCTCTCCCTCCCTTTTGGCTGTTCTTCTTCTTTTTTCCAAATATGTCAATACCTACTGAGTCCATGGTAAGATATCCGAAGTCACTAATCACCACAATGGCATGACATAGCATAAGCTGTAGAATAGGCAAAATTTAAAAAGGTGATTCTGCCGGTGCCCAGAGCAGACCTTGGGTACGAACTTGTCAACCAGTCCCACAACACCCAGAGGAAGCTCCACTCCCAGGCATTCTAACAGGCCCAGGAACACAGGATTAGAAGTGAGGAGGCTGGGACCAGTGGGACCCAGGCACCCAGGAACTCTGCCTGACCAGTGGCAAGAGTTCCTTCTGGTCTGGGCCAGTGCCTTGAACAGACCTTGGGCATCCACGACACCCAGAAGAAGCTCCACTCCCAAGCTCTCTAACATGCTCAGGATCACAGGACCACGGGATCCCAGGAAATCGGTCACACCAGGTTCTCAAGGTCCCAGAGGCAGCTTGACTCCCAGGAGTTCTGACACACCCAGGAGCTCAGGATCCCAGGATCCCAGAATCACAGGATCACAGAGACAGCTTAACTCTGAGGAGTTCTGACACAACCAGGATCACAGGAAGGACAGGCTCCAATCCTATAGAGCGAGGGCGAGTAGCACTAGATAATCAGATGTCAGGAGGCAAGTGTAAGAACATAAACAACAGAAACCAAGTTTAGTTAGCATCATCAGAACCCAGTTCTCCCACTACAGCAAGTCCTGGATACACCATCACACCAGAAAGCCAAGATTCAGATCTAAAATCACTTCTCATGATGATGATAGAGGACTTTAAGAAGAACGTAAATAACTCCCTAAAAGAAATACAGGAGAACACAGGTAAACAGATAGAAGCCCTTAAAGAGGAAACATAAAAATCCCTTAAAGAATTACAGGAAAACACATCAAACAGGTGAAGGAAATGAACAAAACTATCCAAGATCTAAAAATGGAAATGGAAGCAATAAATAAATCACAAAGGGAAACAACCCTGGAGTTGGAAAACCTAGGAAATAGATCAGGAGTCATAGATGCAAGCATCACCAACAGAATACAAGAAATAGAAGAGAGAATCTTAGGTGCAGAAGATTCCATAGAAAGCATTAACACAACAATCAAAGAAAATGCAAAAAGCAAAAAGCTCCTAACCCAAAACATCCAGGAAATCCAGGACACAATGAGAAGACTAAACCTAAGGATAATAGATATAGAAGAGAGTGAAGATTCCCAACTTAAAGGGCCAGTAAATATCTTCAACAAAATTATAGAAGAAAACTTCCCTAACGCAAAGAAAGAGATGCCCATAAACATACAAGATGCCTATAGAACTCCAAATGGACTGAACCAGAAAAGAAATTCCTCCTGTCACATAATAATCAAAACACCAAATGCACTAAACAAAGAAAGAATATTAAAAGCAGTAAGGAAAAATGGTCAAGTAATATTTTAAGGCAGACCTATCAGAATTACACTATACTTCTTGACAAGAGACTATGACATCTGGGGCAGATGTCATACAGACCCTAAGAGAACACAAATGCCAGTCCAGGCTACTATACCCAGCAAAACTCTCAATGACCATAGATGGAGAAAACAAGATATTCCATGATAACACCAATTTACACAATATCTTTCTACAAATACAGCCCTACAAAGGATAATAAAGGGAAAACTAGAACACAAGTAGGGAAACTAAACCCTAGAAAAAGCAAGAAAGTAATCTTTCAACAAATCCAAAAGAAGAGAGCCAAGCCACACAAACATAATTCCACCTCTAACAACAAAAATATCAAGAAGTAGCAATCAGTTCTTCTTAATATTGCTTAACATCAATGGACTCAATTCCCCAATAAAAAGACATAGACTAACAGACTAGATACATAAAAAGGACCCAGAACTTTTGCTGCATACAGGAAACCCACTTCAGTGACAAAGACAGACACGACCTCAAAGTAAAAGGTTGGAAAACTATTTTCCAAGTAAATTGTCTCAAGAAACAAGTTGGAGTAGCCCTTCTAATATTAAATAAAATCAACTTTCAACCAAAAGTTATCAGAAAAGATAAGGAAGGACACTTCATACTGGTCAAAGGAAAAATCTTCCAAGATGAGCTCTCAACTCTGAACATCTATGCTCCAAATGCAAGGGCATCCACATTCATAAAAGAACTTTACTAAAGCTCAAAGCTCATCACACCCCATACAATAATAGTGGGAGACTTGAACACCCCACTTTCAGCAATGCACAGATCATGGAAAGAGAAGCTAAATAGAGGCACAGTGAAACTAACAGAAGTTATGAACCAAATGGATCTAACAGATATTTATAAAGCATTTCATCCTAAAGCAAAAGAATATACATTCTCTCAGCACCTCATGGTACATTCTCCAAAATTGACTATATAATTTGTCACAAAACAGGCCTCAACAGATACAAGATTGAAATAATCCCACGCACCCTATCAGATCACCACAGACTAAGGCTGGTCTTGAATATCAACAAAAACAATGGGAGTTCACATACACATGGAAGCTGAACAACGCTCTACCCAATGATAACTTGGTCAATGAAGAAATTAAAAAAAATTAAAGGCTTTTTAGAATTTAACAAAAATGAAGACACATTATACCAAAACTTATGGGACACAATGAAAGCAATGGTAAGAGGAAAACTCATAGCTCTAAGTGCCTCCAAAAAGAAACTGGAGAGAGCTTACACTAGCAGCTTGACAGCACAACTGAAAGCTCTAGAACAATAAGAAGCTAATACACCCAAAAGGAGTAGATGGTATGAAATAATCAAACTCAGGGATGAAATCAACCAAGTAGACACAAAAAGAACTACACTAAGAATCGACCAAATCAGGAACTGATTCTTGGAGAAAATCAACAAGATATATAAACCCTTAGCCAGACTAACCAGAGGGCACAGAGACAGTATCCAAATTAATAAAATCAGAAAGGAAAAGGGATGAATAACAACCAAATATATATTAAAATAATTATTCTGCTTGTTGAATAATAACAGTTGAAAATATTAAAATTATGTTCTCAAAAAAAGAAAAGAAAAAAGGAAAAGAATGAGGAAAAGGAGGGAAGGGGAAGGGGAAGGGGAAGGGGAAGAAGGGGAAGAAGGGGAAGGGGAAGGGGAAGAAGGGGAAGGGGAAGGGGAAGAAGGGGAAGGGGAAGAAGGGGAAGGGGAAGGGGAAGGGGAAGGGGAAGAAGGGGAAGGGGAAGAAGAGGAAGGGGAAGAAGGGGAAGGGGAAGGGGAAGGGAAAAGAGGAAGATGTTCTTGATGCTCCTGTTAGCAGCAGCTCCTAGTGAGGTGGCATGCAGCACAACTGAAATCTTACATTGATAAATGTGCACTCATGATTCTGTCTTCTCTGCTCCTTGGTGCTCTGTGTGGGACCCACCACAGCTGTGATGTACATATACTGTGCTATCTGTAGTTTATCAATGGAACATTTCTCTGCTTTGACTATTTATTGGCTTTTGTTATCAATAGCTATGAAACGTCAGCTGATTTTTAAGCACCTATTGAGGTGGCCTATTGTGTATGGTTTAGATATATGAATTAAAACGATTATTGACTGTTAAGCAAGGATGTAAATCCCAGTTGTCCACAGTTTTCATGTCCTGTTAGGTTTTAACTTGGAACTTTCTATATAGCATTTATAGTGATGCTCCTGCCTCAGCATCCCAAGCCCTGGTATTATATTCTTCTCTCCCCGTTCTCAAATTGACATGATTATTTTATTAAGGAAATTTTTGTGACTAGGATCTTAAGGGATATTAATTAGTAGTTTCTTTTTCTTGTAAAGATGTCTAGCCTGGTTTCAGTGCCAGAAAAATGCTAGCCAAAGGAAACACTCAGAGGGAGGTGGAAAATCCTTTTGAATGAGTACTATAATATTAACATTATTTCTTCCACAAATGTCTAGCAGGCTCCAGGAAGGCAGCCATCCTGACCTAGGGCTTTCCTTGGAAGGTTGGATTTTGCTACTTCAATGCTCTAAACAGACGTATTTGCATCTCCAATTCCTCTGACCTCCATTCTTAATTTGTGTCTTTCAAGGGATCAATTTCACTTACACTGTTGCAATTATTGGCATATAATTGTTCATCCCTCCTTACTGCTATTTTGATGTATGTGGGGCCTGTAGTAATGGCATTGACTGCTTTAAAATTTACCCCCATTCCCTTATCCTCCAAGAGGGTGGCATCTGTGATATCCCCCCACCCTGGCACACCACACCTCTGCCAGAGTAGATGTACCTTCTCTCTCTGAGGCCAGACAAGCCCTGTTGGGGAACGGCTACCACAGTCAGACTATACCTGAGCTATGGCTACCACATCAGGCTATGTACAGCTCAGGGAGAGCCTCTGCTCTGGTTGTTCTTTTCTAGTTTGCTTATTTATATCTTTTTTGGTCTGATCTTTATCATTTCTACTTACTTTTATTCTAGCTTCTTCATGTAGAGTTCAGATTTTTTTTGTGGTTGTTTTATACTACAGTCATTTAAAGCAACCTCTTTTCTATTTCATTCTACAAATTTAAATATGTTGTACTTTATAACCTCTATCTTGAAAACACTTTAAAATTCTGTGAAATTCTTCTTTGGCCTATAAGATATATAAATGTATATTGATTTCTAAACATTTCTAAAAAAGGAGAGAACTTTCTCCTTTTGAAATTTTATTATGTTGTAGTTAAACTTCCTGGTAGTCAAAAAAAAGTACTCTGTAGGATATTGAGTCATTTTAGATTGTGTATGTTTTGCTTTTAGGAACACAGCTCTGAATTTCAAGGTACATGTGGTTTGCATTTGTTGACTACCGTGTTCTACACACTGTAGTGAGAACAGAGTGATAACGTCATATGCTGGCTGGGATGCTCAGGATCTCTCATTGCTTAGCTCCTTGTCAGTCACTGACAGCTGTGTTAAAGACCCTGGGGTTGTGCATTTCTCTATTTCTCTGTTGACTTTACTTGGTTATACCAAAGCACTGTTTTTGTAAGTTTAAGTATTTATAATTATTCTATTTCTGTGCTGAATTTATGCTTTACTCACTATGAAACTTCCCTATTTACTGCCAATAATATACTTAATCTAAAGGTTGGCAGTTAATGAGATAGCCTCGTCCAGTTTTTATGTTGTTGCTAGTATTCATCTTTTCTGTTCTTTCCTTCTAACTTATTTCTGTATCTTTAAGGATAATCCCTTATAGACTGCATCTAACAACTTCTTTGCAGTTAAACAATTGTATCTTTTGTTTAGAATATTTGATTAATTTAATAATTACTAGAACAGGTAATTTTAAGGCTACTGTTTTGTACTTTTTCCTCTGCGTCATCTCATCTGCTGTTTTGTGTTTGTGTTCCCATCCCTGTATTCTCTCATGCTCGGTCAAATATTATCGTTCTTTGTCTTAGTTTCTGCATTTGGCTTTTTAGCTGCATCACACTAATTCTGGCATTTTAATAGCCATTGTTCTAGAAGTTACAACATGTGCTTTTAGCACTGTTCAATCACAGAACATCTAGATCATGTAAAATGTAGTGCACTTACAACAATGTATCTTAATTTGCCTGACCCCTGCCTTAAGGTCACTGTTGTCATTTGAATGTGACAACAATATGCTACTGACTTCATAATGCTCTTTTGCAAATTTAACCTGTGACATGCCTTTCGAAACTGAGAAGCAAAGAGCGTGTGAGTATGGGGATAACTCAGTTGTCTTTGTTCAGCTCACATTTTCATCTCTGGAGCTTCATCACTTCTTCCTGTGTATCTATAGGGTTGTCCCTGCGTCCCCCAATACCTCAAATCAATCTACAGTAACTCTGAGAGTCTAGCTTTACTGCCAAAGGGTTGCCTTAGTTTTGTCTTAATTTCTCTTCTGTTATGACAGATGAATTCATGGGACAACAATCCTTTGTTGCCACCTTCTTTACTCTCCAGCAGCTGAATATGCCACTGTCATTTCTTAAAACTATCCTTCTTGGATGAGGTGTTGACTGTTCATTGTATCATGTTCCTCTGTATTTGGCATGCCATCTTCCTCTGGCTGCTCCAGATATTCCCTGTTTATCCCTGTTAACTGAGATGCTTATCTTCACTGACATTTCCCAAACTTCATGGTTTTTGTTTGTTTGTTTGGTTGGTTCTTTTT
The DNA here is from genome assembly GCF_978045245.1 of Mus caroli. Taxonomy (NCBI): domain Eukaryota; kingdom Metazoa; phylum Chordata; class Mammalia; order Rodentia; family Muridae; genus Mus; species Mus caroli. The sequence continues at coordinate 10,861,650 of NW_028227274.1, read as the reverse complement.
TTTCTCTTTTATTGAAAATAGATTTTTTTTCATATACTATGTTCTGATTATGGTTTCCCCTTCTCCAACTCCTCCAAGGTCCTTCCACCTCTCTTCTCATCTGAATCCAAACCCTTTCTATCATTAGAGAACAACCAAGCATCTAAAGTTAGAGTTCTTGCAATGGTTGGGTTCCTTTTATATGCTTTTTGTGTGCTTTGTTTCACCCTCATGTGTCTATGCACTGGGCATGTGCAGTGCCCATGGAGCGAGAATAGAACATCAGATCCTGAGCTGCAGTTACAGAAGCCTATGATCTGTCATGTGGGTGCTGGGAATTGAACTCAGGTTCTCTGGAAGAGCAACCAATACTCTAACCACTGAGCCATCTCTAGTTTCATGGGCTTTAAGTAAAATGCTTCATCTTATTTTATTTGGGGAGTTTTAAGCTACTATTGCTTTAAAATTTGTTTTTCTGCTTTCTTCTTTCCTCTCCTACAGTCCAGTTACATCTGTTTTCATCTCTGGATGAAAAGAGCTCCATTTTCCACATTTTTTTCTTCAGACTATTTTCTTTTTGTTATTATTGTTAAAGTTATGTTTATTTTTTATATAATGTATGTGAGCATTTGTCTGAATTATATTTGTGCCATATGAGTTTCTGATGCCTGCAAAGGCCAAAACGCATTGGGTCTTCTGCAACTGGAGTTACAGACAATAGTGAGATGCCATCTGGGTGCTGGGAACTGAACCCAGCTCCTCTGAAAGACCAGCAAGTGTTGTATATCCATAGCTCCAGCCCCTCTTCTATTTTCTTTTTTTTTTTAATTAGATATTTTCTTTATTTACATTTCAAATGCTATCCTGAAAGTTCCCTATACCCTCCCCTGCTCCCCTAATCACCCACTCCCACTTCTTGGCCCTGGAGTTCCCCTGTACTGGGGCATATAAAGTTTGCAATACCAAGGGGCCTCTCTTCCCAAGGATGGCCAACTAGGCCAGTTTCTGCTACGTATGCAGCTAGAGACACGAGCTCTAGGGTGTACTGGTTAGTTCATATTGTTGTTTCACCTATAGGGTTGCAGACCCCTTCAGCTCCTTGGGTACTTTCTCTAGCTTCTCCACTGGGGGCTCTGTGTTCCATACAATAGATGACTGTGAGCATCCACTTCTGTATTTGTCAGGCTCATACAAAACAGCTATATCAGGGTCCCTTCAGCAAAATCTTGCTGGCATATGCAATAGTGTTTGGGTTTAGTGGTTGATTATGGGATGGATCCCCAGATGAGGTAGTCTCTGGATAGTCCATCCTTTCATCTTTGCTCCAAACTTTGTCTCTGTAACTCCTTTCATGGGTATTTTGTTCCCTATTCTATGGAGGAATGAAGTATCCACACGTTGTTCTTCTTTCTTCTTGATTTTCTTGTGTTTTGCAAATAGTATATTTGGTATTCTAAGTTTCTGGGCTAATATCCACTTATCAGTGAGTGCATATCTAATGACTTCTTTTGTGATTGGGTTACCTCACTCAGGATGATATCCTCCATATATATCCATTTGCCCAATAATTTCATAAATTCATTGTTTTTAATAGCTGAGTAGTACTCCATTGTGTAAATGTACCACATTTTCTTTATCCATTCCTCTGTTGAGGGACATCTGGGTTCTTTCCAGCTTCTGGCTATTATAAATAAGGCTGCTATGAACATAGTGGAGCATGTGTTCTTATTACCAGTTGGAACATATTCTAGGTATATGCCCAGGAGAGTATTGCTGGATCTTTCAGTAGTACTATGTCAAATTTTCTGAGAAACCACCACACTGACTTCAGGAGTAGTTGTACAAGCTTGCATTCCCACCAGCAATGTAGGAGTGTTCCTCTTTCTCCACATCCTCACAGGCATCTACTGTCACCTGAATATTTGATCTTAGCCATTCTGACTGGTGTGAGGTGGAATCTCAAGGTTGTTTTGATTTGCATTCCCCTGATGATTAAGGATGTTGAACATTTTTTCAGGTCTTTTTCTCAGCCATTCGGTATTCCTCAGTTGAGACTTCTTTGTTTAGCTCTGTACCCCAATTTTTAATAGGGTTGTTTGAATTTCTGGAGTCCAGCTTCTTGAGCTCTTTGTATATATTGGATATTATTCCCCTATCAGATTTAGGATTGGTAAAAATCCTTTCCCAATCTGTTAGTGACCTTTTGTCTTATTGATAGTGTCTTTGGCCTTACAGAAGCATGGCGATTTTATGAGGTCCCATTTTTCAATTTTTACAGCACAAGCCATTGCTGTTCTGCTTAGGAATTTTTCTCCTGTGCCCATATCTTTGAGGCTTTTCCCCACTTTCTGCTCTATTAATTTCAGTGTCTATGGTTTTCTGTGGAGGACTTTGGTCCACTTAGACTTGAGCTTTGCACAAGGTGATAAGAATGGATCAATTTGTATTCTTCTACCTGATAACTGCCAATTGTGCCAACACCATTTGTTGAAAATGCTGTCTTCTTTCCGCTGGATGGTTTTAGCTCCCTTATCAAAGATCAAGTGACCATAGATGTGTGGATTCATTTCTGTTTCTTCAATTCTATTCTATTGATCTCCCTGTCTGTCACTGTACCAGTACCATGCAGTATTTTTTTTTTTTTATCACAACTGCTCTGTAGTACAGCTTAAGGTCAGGCATGGTGATTCTAACAGAGGTTCTTTTATTGTTGAGAATAGTTTTTATATCTTAGGTTTTTTATCACTCCAGATGAATTTGCAAATTGCCCTTTCTAACTCATTGAAGAATTGAGTTGGATTTTTGATGGGGATTGCATTGAATCTGTAGATTGCTTTCGGCAGAATAGCCATTTTGACTATATTAATCCTGCCAATCCATGAGCATGGGAGACCCTTTTTATCTTCTGAGATATTCTTCAATTTCTTTCTTCAGAGACTTGAAGTTCTTATTATACATATCTTTCACTTCCTTAGTTAGAGTCACACGAAGATATTTTATATTATTTGGGACTATTGTGAAGGGTGTTGTTTCCCTAATTTCTTTCTCAGCCTTTTTATTCTTTGTGTAGAGAAAGGCCATTGATTTTTTTTTGAGTTAATTTTATATCTAGCTACTGCACTGAAGCTGTTTATCAGGCTTAGGAGTTCTCTCATGGAATTTTTAGGGTCACTTATATATGCTATCACATCATCTGCAAATAGTGATATTTTGACTTCTTCCTTTCCAATTTGAATCCCCTTGATCTCCTTTTGTTGTCGAATTGCTCTGGCTAGGACTTCAAATACCATATTGAATAGGTAGGGAGAAAGTGGGCAGCCTTGTCTAGTCCCTGATTTTAGTGGGATTGCTTTGAGTTTGTCTCCATTTAGTTTGATGTTGGCTACTGGTTTGCTGTATATTGCTTTTACTATGTTTAGGTATTGGCCTTGAATTCCTGTTCTTTCCAAGACTTTTATCATGAAGGGGTGTTGGATTTTGTCAAATGCTTTCTCAGCAACTAACGAGATGATCATGTGATATTTGTCTTTGAGTTTGTTTATGTAGTGGATTGCATTGATGAATTTCCATAAATTAAACCATCCCTGCATCCCTGGGATGAAGCCTAATTGGTCATGATGGATGATTGTTTTGATGTGTTCTTGGATTCAGTTTGTGAGGATTTTATTGAGTATTTTTTGCATCGAGATTCATAAGGGAAATTGGTCTGAAGTTCTCTTTCTTTGTTGGGTCTTTGTGTGGATTAGGTATCAGAGTAATTCTGGCTTCATTGAATGAGTTGGGTAGAGTAGCTCTGTTTCTATTTTGTGGAACAGTTTGAGGAGAGTTAGAATTAGGTCTTCCTTGAAGGTCTGAAAGAACTCTGCACTAAACCCATGTGGTCCTGGGCTTTTTTTTTTGGTTGAGAGACTATTGATGACTGCGTCTATTTCTTTAGGGGAAATGGGATTGTTTAGATCATTAATCTGATCCTGATTTAACTTTGGTACCTTGTATCTGTCCAGGAAGTTGTCCATTTCATCCAGCTTTTCTAGTTTTGTTGAGTATAATCTTTTGTAGTAGGATCTGATGATGTTTTGGATTTCCTCAGGTTCTGTTGTTATGTCTCCTTTTTCATTTCTGATTTTGTTAATTAGGATACTGTCCCTGTGCCCTCTAGTTAGTCTGGCTAAGGGTTTATCTATCTTGTTGATTTTTCTCAAAGAACCACCTCCTGGTTTGGTTGATTCTTTGAATAGTTATTTTTGTTTCCACTTGGCTGATTTCAGCCCTGAGTTTGATTATTTTCTGCTGTCTACTCCTCTTGGGTGAATTTGCTTCCTTTAGTTCTAGAGCTTCTAGGTGTGCTGTCAGGCTGCTAGTGTATGCTCTCTCTAGTTTCTTTTTGGAGGTGCTCTGGGCTATGAGTTTTCCTCTTAGGACTACTTTCCTTGTGTCCCATAAGTTTGGGTATGTTGTGGCTTCATTTTCATTAAAATCTAAAAAGTCTTTAATTTCTTTCTTTATTTCATCCTTGACCAAGGAATCATTGAGTAGAGCGTTGTTCAGTTTCCACATGAATGTTGGCTTTCTATTATTTATGTTGTTATTGAAGATCAGCCTTAGTACATGGTGATCTGATAGAATACATGGGATAATTCAATATTTTTGTATCTGTGGAGGCCTGTTTTGTGACCAATTATATGGTCAATTTTAGAGGAGGTACCATGCAGAGCTGAGAAGAAGGTATATCCTTTTGTTTTAGGATAAAATGTTCTGTAAATATCTACTAAATCCATTTGTTTCATAACTTGTGTTAGTGTCCATGTGTCTCGGTTTAGTGTCTGTTTCCAGGATCTGTCCATTGGTGAGAGTGGGGTGTTGAAGTCTACTACTATTATTGTGTGAGGTGCAATGTGTGCTTTGAGCTTTACTAAAGTTTCTTTAATGAATGTGACTGCCCTTGTATTTAAAGCATAGATATTCAGAATTGAGAGTTCATCTTGGTAGATTTTACCTTTGATGAGTATGAAGTGCCCCTCCTTGTCTTTTTTGATAACTTTGGGTTGGAAGTCAATTTTATTCGATATTAGAATGGCTATTCCAGCTTCTTTCTTTGGACCATTTGCTTGGAAAATTGTTTTCCAGTCTTTCCCTCTGAGGTAGTGTCTGTCTTTTTTCCTGAGGTGGGTTTCCTGTATGCAGCAAAATGTTGGGTCCTGTTTGGGTAGCCAGTCTATTAGTCTATATCTTTTTATTGGGGAATTGAGTTCATTGATGTTAAGAGAAATTAAAGAAAAATAATTGTTGTTTCCTGTTATTTTTGTTGTTAAAGTTGGGATTCTGTTCTTGTGGCTGTCATTTTTTAGGTTTGTTGAAGGATTACTTTCTTGGTTTTTCTAGGGTGTAGTCCATCCTTGTGTTGGTGTTTTCCCTTTATTATCCTTTGATGGGCTGGATTCATGGAAAGATATTGTGTGAATTTCGTTTTATCATGGAATACTTTGGTTTCTCCATCTATGGTAATTGAGAGTTTTGCTGGGTATAGTAGCCTGTGTTGGCATTTATGTTCTCTTAGGTTCTGCATAACATCTGTCCAGGATCTTCTGGTTTTCATTGTCTCTGGTGAGAAGTCTGGTGTAATTCTAATAGGCTTGCCTTTATATGTTACTTGATCTTTTTCCCTTACTTCTTTTAACATTCTATCTTTATTTACTGCATTTGTTGTTCTGATTATATGTTGGGAGGAATTTCTTTTCTGTTCCAGTCTATTTGGAGTTCTGTAGGCTTCTTATATGTTCATGGGTATCTGTTTCTTTAGGTTTGGGAAGTTTTCTTCTATAATTTTGTTGAAGATATTTGCTGGCTCTTTAAGTTGAAAATCTTCATTCTCTTCTACTCCTATTATTATTAGATTTGGTCTTCTCATTGTGTCCTGAATTTCCTGGATGTTTTGAGTTAGGATCTTTTTGCATTTTGCATTTTCTTTGATTGTTGTGTCCATGTTCTCTATGGAATCTTCTGCACCTGAAATTCTCTCTTCTATCTCTTGTATTCTGTTCCTGATGCTCACATCTGGTTCCTGATTTCTTTCCTAGGGTTTCTATCTCCAGAGTTGTCTCATGAGTTTTCTTCATGGTTTCTACTTCCCTTTTTAGGTCTTAGATGGTTTTGTTCAATTCCATCACCTGTTTGGTTATGGTTTTCTGTAGCACTTTAAGGGATTTTTGTGTTTCCTCTTTAAGGACTTTTACCTCTTTAGCACTGTTCTCCTGTAATTCTTTAAGTGAGTTATTAATGCCCTTCTTGATGTCTTCTTCCAGCATCATGAGATATGTTTTTAAATCCGAGTCTTGCTTTTTGGGTGTGTTGGGATATCCAGGACTGGCTGAGGTAGGAGTGCTGGGTTCTGATAATGGTAAGTGGTCTTGGTTTCTCTTAGTATGATTCTTACATTTGCTTTTCACCATCTGGTAATCTCTGGAGTTAGTTGTTATAGTTGACTCTGGTTGGAGCTGGTTCCTCCTGTGATTCTGTTAGCCTCTGTCAGCAGTCCTGGGATCCAGTTCTCTCCTGAGTCTCAGTGGTCAGAGTACTCTCTGCTGGCAAGCTCTCCTCTTGAAGGGAAGATTCACAGAGGTCTGGTGTTCAGGCCTGCCTCATGGGTGAAGATGAAGGCCTGAAACAGGGCCTGTCCCAGAAGATGTGCTGTCTCTGCAGTCTGCATGCTCACCTGCACAGACGGGGACACAAGAGGACACAAGACACAGGACACAAGATGGCTCTCTCACTTGCTCTGGCAGTCAAAGCCCTCCCAGGGGAACACTTCTCCTCTGTCAGGAAAGGTGCCTGGATGTCTGGACCCCGAAATGGGGTCTGTCCCAGAAGTTGTGTCGCTTCTGCCTTCCCCAGAAGCTGTGTGGCTTCTGCAGTCTGCACTCTCACCTGCACAGAGTGGTCTCTGAGGGACCCGGGACCCAAGATCTCTTCTATTTTCTTTGAGTCTTTTTGTGTTTTTTGTTTTTTTTTTTTTTATTCTTGACCTCCTAATCTACCTTTAAACCCATCTGGTTTATTTCTGTGTGAAAGATTGCAAACTCTTCTGTCATGATGCTTTTTGGCTCTAGGATCTTCTCATGGTCATTTCTCTATGGAATTGTCCTAATGATTCAGCCATTAAGATTATTTTCCTAGCATTCTTTGAATGTATTTATTCTAATGGAAACTTTGAGGTTTTCTCTGCTAAATCCAACATCTAAACCCTGTTAGAGTCTGTTTCAGTTGACTCTGTAGTTTTGCCTGAGTGCAGGTCACAAGGATCTCCTTTGCATGGTCAGTGACTTTTGTTTTAAAAGACTTATAGAAAATGCAGGGTAGAGGCTAGACACTTTTCTATCCTTCTTCACGGTGCTCCCCATTGCTATTGTCTCATTAGGCAGTTTTTTGGACTTGAACCAAAACCTTTGCCTCCCTGGGACTGTGTTGTGCCAGTCTCTCCTCAGATCTTCTGAGTCCAGCTCAGAGCACTCACAGGGTAGTCAAGGAAACTCCCATGTCTCTTTGCACCATCTTTGGCAGTCAGCTTCTTTCCTGGTCTTTCCTGGCCGTCTGACCTGGCTGCTACACAGCCCCCACATACACATGCCTCAGCAGCCACTCTGTAAAGAGGGTAGAACGTACACTCAAAATTTTTCTACTCGACTTTTAGACCTACCCTTTAGGGTGGTAAGATTACAGCAAACACCCAACCTTTTACCTTTTCCACTGAAGTGTTTTAGAAGTGGACTCTTCTCAGGTTTTTGTCTGTTTGGGTTCAAGCTCATTCCTACAAATAGATCTTATCAAACTAAATTTTTTACCGATTTTTAAAATGCATACACCACATTCCTTCTACTATCTCCTACTATCTACTACTCTGCTGCCCACTCCCTAGCTTCCGGAGAGGTGTGCTCATGCATTCAGTTTGTTGCTATTGTAGAACACATGAGAGAGTGCAAAAGCTTTGTGTGCTGTTGTTTGTATAGCATTTAAGGAGCGATTGTTATACAATCAGCTACAACATCAGACTGGACCTGAAGTCATACTGCATTCAGAAATATCTGCTGCCTGAAGACAAAACAAAACCTCCTCATCGACCCAGGGACAGCATCCAGTTTGAAGGGTTAATGCTAGTTTTATTTTACAGGTCTGTGGGTGGCTTTCTGAAATTACAAGCCAGGAAAACCTGTTGATGTGGAGTTGTCTTGTGTGACTAACAAGAAAAGAGATTTTACAGGAACCACTTGTTTTCTTCAACTGTTATTCAACAGAACATTACTGGAGAGCTGCCAGTGGCCATGCAAATTCTCCGAGGCACAGGATTCCCAGGTGTGGGTAGTTTGACACACAAGACTCTCTGCTCCTTGCACCTAGCTCTGCCTTTGCCTTACACCCTGGTACTTTCTCAGTGAGACAAGAGTTTGTCTCTCTCCAAGTTCCCCTTAGGATGGGGAGCTCACCATGAGCAGGCTACCCCATGTACCAACCAACTTAGGAATTGGGGATGTTTTCCTTACATCAGTTGCTCATTAAACAACAAAGAAGGAACCTCCCTTCCTGTAGGTAGTTAGTATCTTTCAGACAGTGGCAGGCAGTTTTTTTGCTCTTCTCCGATGCCTCTATTTCTTCTTTGGAAAGGAGGAAATTATGCACTGATTATGCAATGCTATAAACTGAGATGCGATTGGAAGCGATGTGTCTACATGAAATATAAGTGATTATTAGTACACTGTCCTGCCTTTGGACAGTGCTGGTCACTTGCTTTCTGCTCTGCACTGAGGTACTGGCAAGTACACTGCATGGGTGTTGCTGGCTGGTTGGAAATGTTGTATGTTTAAACAGTTTGCAGTTAATTAAGAGTATTGACTTGGAACTAAATCAGTGGTCTCACACAACATCTGGGCTCTCCTCCTCCTGTCTATGCATTTAGATGGTGACCATCACTGTGCCATCTAAATGCCCAGAAAAATCTAATTAGGTTAATTTCAATTTCATCTGTGAGGGAAAGGACTCTACCTTTCTCCATCTCCCTTTCTGCTTGTGTGTTCTTGAAAGGAGTCACTATTATCCCTCCAAAGAGCAGAAGATGGAAAGAAACCCTCTCATGCCTCCCACACTTGAGAGTTGGGGGATTGGCTTCTACAAAGTTGTTTGCAGCTTGGGAACACCACCAGAGAGACAAGGAGGAAGGGTGGGTCACTCCTGAAGAGTCTTTGAGTATGGACAAAGGAAGAGGAACATGGAAATCGTGGTACAGGCTCAGTGCTAAGGAATGTGCTGATGTGTGGTGCCTGATTGCAGCCTGCGGTAACAACTATGCGGAATATTTGCAAGTACCTCAGTGCAGAGCAGAAAGCAAGTGACCAGCACTGTCCAAAGGCAGGACAGTGTACTACTAATCACTTATATTTCATGTAGACACATGGCTTCCAAACACATCTCTGTTTATGGCATTGCATAATCAGTGCATAATTTTCTCCTTTCCAAAGAAAGAATAGAGGCATCAGAGAAGAGCAAAAAAACTGCCTGCCACTGTCTGAAAGATACTAACTACCCACAGGAAGGGAAGTCTTCCTTCTTTGTTGTTTAATGAGCAGCTGATGTAAGGAAAACATCCCCAATTCCTAAGTTGGCTGGTACATGGGATAGCCTGCTCATGGTGACCTCCCCATCAGAATTTGGAGAGAGACAAACTCATGTCTCACTGAGGATGCAGGAGCCCCTCACAGACTGACAGAGGCACAGTGTGCTTTGGTTTGAGGCTTAAAGGGGTGTTCACTTCCCAACCACAAGCAAATGTTCTTCCCCTCCAGTCTGTGCAACTCTGTTACCTTTCCAATATCTTCATTTCCATGTGGATGGAGAGCAACCTGATTTCATTGGTTTTCAATGCCTTGCCTGCAGCTAGAGGGAGGGAGAGGGCCACAGCCCGGTCATTAGGAACTCCATTTTGCTGCGGTAATACACACAGACTACTCTTCAGGAGTGAGTCTAGAGGAATAAATTTGTGCACAAGCAGAGAATTGCAGGCACAAAGCAGAGCTTGTTAGTGGAAATGAGAAAGAATCAGAGATGACCAATATGTTTGCCTGAGCCTAGTCAGCTGCTCTCTGGATGAAGTGTTAAAGAAAAAAAAAGTAAGTTTAAAGTTAAAAAAAATCTCTTCATTTATCTGCCACACAGAGCAGTAACAGTGTGGTTGGCTGTTGCATGGTTATGATGTCAAAACAGGCTTCTCAACCTGCTTGGAATCTGCATTATTTAGAATAGTCACACAAGTGGTGGGAATGCCTGGCCGGGCCTGTTGAGACAAGTTCATTGAAAGAGAGGAATCTAAGAAGTTTCCTCTGTGTAAGAAAGAACATTCAAGGGTCTTGGTGGGGGGAAGGGAAAGGTGGATTTGATACTGAAAGACTAAGAGGATGGCTTAAGAGGGTAACAGAATTTGGGATTTACCTCCAAGTTCCCTTCATGGGGCAAGAGAACAATCATAGCGTGTGTCTCTGGGGTCGAATGGAAGAGTAGGAGGCACTGGGAATCTTTTACCACCTCAGGGCAAGAAAATGATGCCAACCAAAGCCAACCCTCTGAGGAGCCTTCTTGGGCACGTTCAAATTGTCTGTTCAAAGTTCTTCACTCTTTTCTGAACACTGTAAGGCAGGACTGCGTTTGTCTGGGTGAGAAGGAGACTATCTCCACACCACATTTTATCACAATAGTCCTGAGCTTGATCAACATTGTACTCAATTGCATGCTGTCCTAGTTTCCTTTCTATTGCTGTGACACCACCATGACTAAAAGCAACTTAGGGAGGAAAGGGTTTATTGGGCTTAAGTGTCTTAATCACAGTCTACCTTTGAGAGTAGTCAGGCCAGTAACTCAAGCAGGAGCAGTGGCAGAGGCAGGGACCATCAAGGAAGTCTGTTTATTGCCTTGATTTTCAGGCCCCTTTCAACCTGCTTTTGCATACGCCCCAAGACCAATTGCCTAGGGATGGCACCACCCACAGAGGTCTGGACCCTCCCACATCAATCATCAATCAAGAAAATACAGACCTGCCCACGGGCCTATCTGATGGGTGTTTTTCATTTGAGGTTCCTTCTGTCAAGATGACTCTACTTTGTATCAAGTTGATAAAACAAACAACCCCAAAGTTCAGGTATCCAAGTGCTTTTCATGCAAGCATGAGAACTTGACTTCAGAAATCATGAAACAAGTTAGATATGGTGGTGTGTAGTTATAATCTCAGGGCTGGGGAGAGAGAAACAGGCAAATCTCCAGGGCTCACTGGACAGACTGTGTAACCACTTAGGGAGTAAGAGATGCTATCTCAAACACATGGTAAATGACATTTGAGAAATGATGTTTAAGGTTGGTCTCTGGCCTCATCACACATGCATGCACAACTACCTGGACATGGGCACACACACACACACTCACATACACCTGCATGGGCACACACACACACACACACACGAAGGAGAAAGAGATATGCTTACCATCATTGATCTCTCCTCTACTTCCTGTAGATTCACTATAAGCATAAGCCGAAAGATCTTTTATTTCTTTTTTTTTTTCAAGTTACAAATATAAATTTTTATATTCAAGACTTGTACAATACAAATGGGTTTTTAACAACATTAAAATCTGTTAAATTGTATCTTTGACAATTTTTCTTTTTTTTATTTTTTTTTATATTTTTATTACATATTTTCCTCAATTACATTTCCAATGCTATCCCAAAAGTCCCCCATAGCGCCCCCCACTTCCCTACCCACCCATTCCCATTCTTTTGGCCCTGGCATTCCCCTATATTGGGGCATATAAAGTTTGCAAGTCCAATGGGCCTCTCTTTCCATTGATGGCCGACTAGGCCATCTTTCGATACATATGCAGCTAGAGACAAGAGCTCCGGGGTTCTGGTTAGTACATCATGTTGTTCCAACAATAGGGTTGCAGATCCCTTTAGCTCCTTGGGTACTTTCTCTAGCTTCTCCATTGGGAGCCCTGTGATACATCCAATAGCTGACTGTGAACATCCACTCCTGTGTTTGCTAGGCCCCGGCATCGTCTCACAAGAGACAGCTATATTTGGGTCCTTTCAGCAAAATCTTGCTAGTGTATGCAATGGTGTCAGCATTTAGAAGCTGATTATGGGACGGATCCCTGGATACAGCAGTCTCTAAATGGTCCATCCTTTCATCACAGCTACGAACTTTGTCTCTGTAACTCCTTCCCTGGGTGTTTTGTTCCCAATTCTAAGAAGGTGCACAGTGTCCACACTTTGCTCTTCATTCTTCTTGAGTTTCATGCGTTTAGCAAATTGTATCTTATATCTTGGGTATCCTAAGTTTTGGGCTAATATCCACTTATCAATGAATACATATTGTGTGAGTTCTTTTGTGATTGTGTTACTTCACTCAAGATGATGCCCTCCAGGTCCATCCATTTGGCTAGGAATTTCATAAATTCATTCTTTTTAATAGCTGAGTAGTACTCCATTGTGTAAATGTACCATAATTTCTGTATCCATTCCTCTGTTGAGGGACATCTGGGTTCTTTCCAGCTTCTGGCTATTATAAATAGGGCTGCTATGAACATAGTGGAGCATGTGTCCTTTTTACCGGTTGGGACATCTTCTGGATATATGCCCAGGAGAGGTATTGCTGGATCCTCCGGTAGTACTATATCCAATTTTCTGAGGAACCGCCAGACTGATTTCCAGAGTGGTTGTACAAGCTTGCAATCCCACCAACAATGGAGGAGTGTTCCTCTTTCTCCACATCCTCGCCAGCATCTGCTGTCACCTGAATTTTTGATCTTAGCCATTCTGACTGGTGTGAGGTGGAATCTCAGGGTTGTTTTGATTTGCATTTCCCTGATGATTAAGGATGTTGAACATTTTATCAGGTGTTTCTCTGCCATTCGGTATTCCTCAGGTGAGAATTCTTTGTTCAGTTCTGAGCCCCATTTTTTAATGGGGTTATTTGACTTTCTGGAGTCCACCTTCTTGAGTTCTTTATATATATTGGATATTAGTCCCTTATCTGATTTAGGATAGGTGAAGATCCTTTCCCAGTCTGTTGGTGGTTTTTTTGTCTTATTGATGGTGTCTTTAGCCTTGCAGAAGCTTTGTAGTTTCATGAGGTCCCACTTGTCAATTCTCGATCTTACAGCACAGGCCATTACTGTTCTATTCAGGAATTTTTCCCCTGTGCCCATATCTTCAAGGCTTTTCCCCACTTTCTCCTCTATAAGTTTCAGTGTCTCTGGTTTTATGTGAAGTTCCTTGATCCACTTAGACTTGACCTTAGTACAAGGAGATAGGAATGGATCGATTCGCATTCTTCTACATGTTAACAACCAGTTGTGCCAGCACCATTTGTTGAAAATGCTGTCTTTCTTCCACTGGATGTTTTTAGCTCCCTTGTCGAAGATCAAGTGACCATAGGTGTGTGGGTTCATTTCTGGGTCTTCAATTCTATTCCATTGGTCTATTTGTCTGTCACTATACCAGTACCATGCAGTTTTTATCACAATTGCTCTGTAGTAGAGCTTTAGGTCCGGCATGGTGATTCCACCAGAGGTTCTTTTATCCTTGAGAAGAGTTTTTGCTATCCTAGGTTTTTTGTTATTCCAGATGAATTTGCAGATTGCACTTTCTAATTCGTTGAAGAATTGATTTGGAATTTTGATGGGGATTGCATTGAATCTGTAGATTGCTTTTGGCAAGATAGCCATTTTTACAATGTTGATCCTGCCAATCCATGAGCATGGGAGATCTTTCCATCTTCTGAGATCTTCTATAATTTCTTTCTTCAGAGACTTGAAGTTTTTATTATATAGATCTTTCACTTCCTTAGTTAGAGACACGCCAAGATATTTTATATTATTTGTGACTATTGAGAAGGGTGTTGTTTCCCTAATTTCTTTCTCAGCCTGTTTATTCTTTGTGTAGAGAAAGGCCATTGATTTGTTTGAGTTAATTTTATATCCAGCTACTTCACCGAAGCTGTTTATCAGGCTTAGGAGTTCTCTGGTGGAATTTTTAGGGTCACTTATATATACTATCATATCATCTGCAAAAACTGATATTTTGACTTCATCTTTTCCAATTTGTATCCCTTTGATCTCCTTTTGTTGTCGAATTGCTCTGGCTAGGACTTCAAGTACAATGTTGAATAGGTATGGAGAAAGTGGACAGCCTTGTCTAGTCCCTGATTTTAGAGGGATTGCTTCAAGCTTCTCACCATTTACTTTGATGTTGGCTACTGGTTTGCTGTAGATTGCTTTTATCATGTTTAGGTATGGGCCTTGAATTCCTGATCTTTCCAAGACTTTTATCATGAATGGGTGTTGGATCTTGTCAAATGCTTTTTCCGCATCTAACGAGATGACCATGTGGTTTTTGTCTTTGAGTTTGTTTATATACTGGATTACGTTGATGGATTTCCGTATATTGAACCATCCCTGCATCCCTGGGATGAAACCTACTTGGTCAGGATGGATGATTGTTTTGATGTGTTCTTGGATTCGGTTAGCAAGAACTTTATTGAGGATTTTTGCATCAATATTCATAAGGGATATTGGTCTGAAGTTTTCTATCTTTGTTGGGTCTTTTTGTGGTTTAGGTATCAGAGTAATTGTGGCTTCATAGAATGAGTTGGGTAGAGTACCTTCTGTTTCTATTTTGTGGAATAGTTTGTGAAGAACTGGGATTAGATCTTCTTTGAAGGTCTGATAGAACTCTGCACTAAACCCATCTGGTCCTGGGCTTTTTTTAGTTGGGAGACTATTAATGACTGCTTCTATTTCTTTGGGGGATATAGGGCTGTTTAGATCATTAACCTGATCTTGATTCAACTTTGGTACCTGGTATCTGTCTAGGAACTTCTCCATTTCATCCAGGTTCTCCAGTTTTGTTGAGTATAGCCTTTGGTAGAAGGATCTGATGGTGTTTTGGATGTCTTCAGGATCTGTTGTTATGTCTCCTTTCTCATTTCTGATTTTGTTAATTAGGATGCTTTCCCTGTGCCCTCTAGTGAGTCTGGCTAAGGGTTTATCTATCTTGTTGATTTTCTCAAAGAACCAGCTCCTTGATTGGTTGATTCTTTGAATAGTTTTTCTTGTTTCCACTTGGTTGATTTCACCCCTGAGTTTGATTATTTCCTGCCGTCTACTCCTCTTGGGTGAATTTGCTTCCTTTTGTTCTAGTGCTTTTAGGTGTGTTGTCAAGCTGCTAATGTGTGCTCTCTCTAGTTTCCTTTTGGAGGCACTCAGAGCTATGAGTTTTCCTCTTAGAAATGCTTTCATTGCGTCCCATAAGTTTGGGTATGTTGTGGCTTCATTTTCATTGAACTCTAAAAAGTCCTTAATTTCTTTCTTTATTCCTTCCTTGACCAAGGTATCATTGAGAAGAGTATTGTTCAGTTTCCACGTGAAGGTTGGCTTTCTATTATTTATTTTGTTATTGAAGATCAGCCTTAGTCCATGGTGATCTGATAGGATGCATGGGACAATTTCAATTTTTTTGTATCTGTTGAGGCCTGCTTTGTGACCAATTATGTGGTCAATTTTGGAGAAGGTACCATGAGGTGCTGAGAAGAAGGTATATCCTTTTGTTTTAGGATAGAATGTTCTGTAGATATCTGCCAGATCCATTTGATACATAATTTCTCTTAGTTTCACTGTGTCCCTGTTTAGTTTCTGTTTCCATGATCTGTCCATTGGTGAAAGTGGTGTGTTGAAGTCTCCCACTATTATTGTATGAGGTGCAATGTGTGCTTTGAGCTTTACTAAAGTTTCTTTAATGAATGTGGCTGCCTTTGTATTTGGAGCATAGATATTCAGGATTGATAGTTCCTCTTGGAGGATTTTACCTTTGATGAGTATGAAGTGTCCCTCCCTGTCTTTTTTAATGACTTTGGGTTGGAAGTCAATCTTATCAGATATTAGAATGGCTACTCCAGCTTGTTTCTTCATGCCATTTGCTTGGAAAATTGTTTTCCAGCCTTTCATTCTGAGGTAGTGTCTATCCTTTTCTCTGAGATGAGTTTCCTGTAAGCAGCAAAATGTTGGGTCTTGTTTGTGTAGCCAGTTTGTTAGTCTATGTCTTTTTATCGGGGAGTTGAGTCCATTGATATTAAGAGATATTAAGGAAAAGTAATTGTTGTTTCCTGTTATTTTTGTTGTTAAAGTTGGCATTTTGTTCTTGTGGCTGTCTTCTTTTAGGTTTGTTGAGGGATTACCTTCTTGTTGTTTCTAGGGCGTGGTTCCTGTCCTTGTATTGGTTTTTTTCTGTTATTATCCTTTGAAGGGCTGGATTCGTGGAGAGATAATGTGTGAATTTGGTTTTGTCGTGGAATACTTTGGTTTCTACATCTATGTTAATTGAGAGTTTGGCTGGGTATAGTAGCCTGGGCTGGAATTTGTGTTCTTTTAGTGTCTGTATAACATCTGTCCAGGATCTTCTGGCTTTCATAGTCTCTGGTGAAAAATCTGGTGTAATTCTGATAGGCTTGCCTTTATATGTTACTTGGCCTTTTTCTCTTACTGCTTTTAGTATTCTATCTTTATTTAGAGCATTTGTTGTTCTGATTATTATGTGTCGGGAGGTGTTTCTTTTCTGGTCCAGTCTATTTGGAGTTCTGTAGGCTTCTTGTATGTTCATGGGCATCTCTTTCTTTAGATTTGGGAAGTTTTCTTCTATAATTTTGTTGAAGATGTTTGCTGGTCCTTTGAGTTGAAAATCTTCATTCTCATCCACTCCTATTATCCGTAGGTTTGGTCTTCTCATTGTGTCCTGTATTTCTTGGATGTTTTGAGTTAGGATCTTTTTGCATTTTACATTTTCCTTGATTGTTGTGCCGATGTTCTCTATGGAATCTTCTGCACCTGAGATTCTCTCTTCCATCTCTTGTATTCTGTTGCTGATGCTCGTATCTATGGTTCCAGATTTCTTTCCTAGGGTTTCTATCTCCAGTGTTGCCTCATTTTGGGTTTTCTTTATTATGTCTACTTCCCTTTTTAGTTCTAGTATGGTTTTGTTCATTTCCATCATCTGTTTGGATGTGTTTTCCTGTTTTTCTGTAAGGACTTCTACCTGTTTGATTATGTTATCCTGTTTTTCTTTAAGGATTTGTAACTCTTTAGCAGTGTTCTCCTGCAATTCTTTAAGGGATTTTTGTGCTTCCTCTTTAGTGTCTTCTGCCTGTTTAGCAGTGTTCTCCTGTAGTTCTTTAAGTGTGTTATTAAAGTTCTTCTTGAAGTCCTCTACCATCATCAGGAGATATGCTTTTAAATCCGTGTCTAGTTTTTCCGGTGTGTTGGGGTGCCCTGGACTGGGCGAAGTGGGGGTGCTGGGTTCTGATGATGGTGAGTGGTCTTGGTTTCTGTTAGTAAGGTTATTACGTTTACCTTTCGCCATCTGGTAATCTCTGGGGTTAGTTGTTATCGTTGTCACTGTTTAAAGATTGGAGCAGAAGCTGTGTTCCACTCACCAGCAGTCTCTAAATCCTGCGGCGGGGGTCGTGGGTAGCTGACGGTACCCCGGTGCTGGTCCAGCCGGAAGAGGCCTGTGGTCCTACTCAGGCCGGTTTTCTGCTTCCCTAACTAATGCAGTCTCTGGTCCCGCGTGCAATTGGATTGGAGCAGAAGCTGTGTTCCACTCTCCAGAAGTCTTAAGACCCTGTGGCGGGTGTTGTGGGTAGCTGGCGAGTGTCAGCCGACCCTGCGCCCCAGCTGCCCCGGTGCTTTTCTGACCGGAAGAGGGTTGTGGCCCTATGTAGGCCGGATTTCTCTCTCCCCAACCAGAGCAGTCTCAGGTCCCGCGTGATTGGACTGGAGCAGAAGCTGTGTTCCACTCACCAGCAGTCCCAAAATCCTGTGGCGGGGGTCGTGGGTAGCTGGCGGGTGTCGGGCAACCCTGCGCTCCAGCTACCCCGGCACTGATCCGGCCGGATGAGGCCTGTGGCCCTACTCAGGCTGGTTTCTGCTTCCCTAACTAATGCAGTCTCAGGTCCCACGCGCAATTGGATTGGAGCAGAAGCTGTGTTCCACTCTCCAGAAGTCTTAAGATCCTGTGGCGGGTGTTGTGGGTAGCTGGCGAGTGTCAGCCGACCCTGCGCCCCAGATGCCCCGGTGCTTTTCTGCCTTTTATTTCTTAAGTTGTTGCTTTTTTAAAAATTATTTTTGTTTTAGTTAATTTTGGTTTGATTTGATTTGGTTGAGTTCTGTTTGGCTTGTTTTGGTTTGGCTTGGCTTGGCTTGGCTTGGCTTGGTTTGGTTGGTTTGGTATAGTTTGATTTAGTTTGGTTTGATTTGGTTTGCCTTTGTTTGCCTTGGTTTGGTTTGGTTTGGTTTGCCTTGGTTTGGTTTGGTTTGGTTTGGCTTGGCTTGGTTTTGTTGGTTTGGTTTTGTTTGGCTTGGCTTAGCTTGGCTTGGTTTGGTTGGTTTGGTATAGTTTGATTTAGTTTGGTTTGATTTGGTTTGCCTTGGTTTGCCTTGGTTTGGTTTGGTTTGGTTTGGCTTGGCTTGGTTTTGTTGGTTTGGTTTTGTTTGGCTTGGCTTGGCTTGGTTTGGGCCTTGTTTGTGTTTTTTGGGGAGGGAGTCAGACTAATTTCACTCTAATAATAAAAGTAATTTATGCAATATGTACACCGTAGAGATAAAATTCATACACATTTACATACCTCTTCTAAAAGATTTGCTCAAGTATTTCATAGCAGATTTATAGAGTGTCCTTGGGTAGGGAACAACCCAAACATCCATCACCAAGAATATATTCACATTCAAAAATAAAAAGAAACAAAATACTAACGTGCAAATGAATTTCAAATCATTACATAATCCATGATTTAGAGTGTAAGCCCTGGGGCTGGAGAGGTGGCTCCTCAGTGAAACAACCCAGTGGGAAAGAGCACTTGTAGCCAAGTCTGATGACCAGAGCTTGGTCCCGGAGCTCTCATGGGGAAAAGAGGGAACTGACATTGGCAACTTGTACTCTGATCTCCACACATAAGATGTGCACACGCACACACACCATGCACACACACACATGAACACACAGTCATTTTTTTTTTTTCGAAACAAGGTTTCTCTGTGTAGTCCTGACTGTCCTGGAACTCACTTTGTAGACCAGTGTGGCCTCAAACTCAGAAATCAGCCTGCCTCTGCTTCACAGTAATTTTAAAAATATAATAGTTTTAAAAACCTAAAAAAGCCCTTTCAAAATTTTCTTGGCATTTGTACATTTTTTGACAGCTTACTATAAAACTAGGCTGAGATTTTTCTAAAATCCAAAACTTTGTACTTTTTGGGAAAAAAGTTTTATTAGAAAAAATGAATAAAACAAACAAAAGAAGTATTCTTTACAAAAAATCTACCTTATTAGGTAAAGAAAACTAGAGGCTGTGGTAATTAGAGGGAATGCCTTTGAGTCTTTTCTACGTATATCCATTTATAGCTGACTTAGCATATAAATTTAAGTGATAGTAATTACCCTGGTATGTGAGTTTGTGAATGTGGGTGTGGGTGTTCCCAGCAACAGAGATAAATAAAAGGGAAAAGATGGGGAGCTAGAATTAACATAATTCTAAGACCTGGGTGAAATTACTTCAACGCTGTCAAGCAACAAACATTTATATCTAAAAAAAAGAAGATATATTATTGGTTATTTTCATATGTATTAATTGGCATTCAAGCCATCTGTATCATTTACTCATCTATATTTAATGAGGATCATAAATATCCCTCTGCCAGCTAGAGAAGAGCCATATATCAGGAGAGATGACAATCTTGGGGCTATTAGTCAATGACTTGGTATTAAAGACCAAGAATTTGTTGAGGTGATTAGAGTGGGTTTTAAGCATCTTAAGTAACTCGCAGTAACATATATTGCTTGTTCTGATGGGAGGGAAATGTTCCTATGAAGGATCCTCGGGAAATCCACTGAATGCTTATTTGTGGTGAGGCTTCTCCCACATATAGCAGGGAACAGCTGAGAATCTTTACAATATATCTGTCCTAAACACTGGCCAAAGATTTATAGAGCTGAAAATACAAATATGAATGGAAATAAAGGGCTGGGGAGATGGCTCAGTGGTAAAGTGCTTGTCATGCAAACGTGAGGCCCTGAGTTCAGATTCCTAGAACACAGATAAAGCAGGACACCAGAAGACATAGCCATAATGCCAGTGATTCTCTGCAGGATGAGAGCAATACAAGAGAGCCACAGAGCTTAGCGGCTAGCTAGTCTCATACACAACAAGAGAACCTGCCCTAACTATACATAGTAGAACATGGAGACCAACACTTGAGGTTGTTCTCTGGCCTGCACATATGTGCCATGGCACCTACATGAGCACACTGACATATACACGTGAATAGATATGAATGCACAAATGATTTTTAAAAGGGTACTAAATAGACCCAGGTCCATGTCCCAAAAGTCCATTTCTGGTTTTTTTCAAGCAGTTTTAATACTGATCTTTAGACCAGTGTGTCAGGATCACCTACATTATCTTAGCAGGACTACCTTTAAAAGAACATATAGCTTGATTTATATAGCTCAGCCTGGGTGTGGGCCTTGTCTACTTCCTGCATGCTCTATGTAAACCTTCTCTGGTTTCTGGGATACGTCCCTTCCTGGTGCCCCCTATCTGGTAGGCCTGTGACATGCTGGGGTGCTGAAGTTAGAGCAGGGTCATGTGGGGTTGTAGATCAGCTTATGCTGTAGCAGGCAGTGTGGGTCATCTTTATATTCAGAAACAGAAAGATCAAAGGATAGATTTAACAGTCTCCCACCACTATTGAAGTGGTTTGCTCCACTATGTACTTACAGTCGGTCAAACAGACTTAAGATCTTGGATCATCTTAAGCAACTGGGGGAAGTGAGAGACATTTTCCCTTGGCCTTATTACAGACATCTATATCCACCATTCCTGTGGTGCTGAAGTTCAACCTTGCATCAGAGATGCTGGGGCTCTGTGACTTTAAGCACAGCATCATATTTGGTTAAAAGACTAGATAAATGGCTGGTTACTTCAGATGCAGAACTCTGGATCCAGAGGTAATGTGCAGTCAGATGTGACTGGCTGCACACTGGATTGCTTCTCAACCTTGGAATCACCTAGGGAGCTTTTAAAAAATTACTGATGTCCAGGCCCCTCCCCAAGAGAGCTCATTTAATTGGTCCAGGGTGGAGCCTGGGCACCAGTAATTTTTAAAAAAAGCTCCCTAGGTGATCTTAATGTGTACCAGGGTTGAAAACTACTGGTTTACAGTAAAATAGTTTCAGCCATGTAGCAGTAGCAAAGGGGGTGGGGGAATGTCCTCAGATTGAGCACGGCAAAGAATAGGAAGGTTCTATCAACTTCTATAACTCTAACAGACACAGCAGGAGTGTGAAGGTAGAGGTATGTATCAGGAGACTCTACCCCAGAGCTACCAGGGAGTGAGGGAGGAACGCTAGGCTCTTGGTGATCCAGGAGGGTGGGAGAAGGATGAAGTACTGTCTCCATGTTGGCAGAATGGCAGGGGATTTGTCTGTGACTCAGACGAAAATGAAGTACCTATACTTATCAGGTACAAACCAAACAAAAGCTAAAAGGACAATTGACTAGAACCACACTTTACATTCTCTGACTTACATCATTCCTTCCTATGAGCCTCACTGTAAGAAGAGGGTTTGGCTAAAAAATAAATCACATTCAACACATGAAGAAGAAATATTAATATAAAAGCAGAGACAAAGGGGGGTGGCAATAGTTTTAACCACTGCCTGCTGGAACTAAACAGTACCAATTGGAATTAGCTAGTGCTTCCGATGCAATGGCCTCACCCAGTCCTCACCCAGTCGTCACAGGACAGTGCCATTTGACGGTTGCCACTGTTACTGCTTTTGCATGCTCAGAAGGAGTCACAGCCTTGCTGCTTGCCCAAGAACAGGTGACTGTTCTTTCCCCTTTGCTGACCAAAGGTCTTCTGTCTTCAAGGGTCACAAATGCAGTGCCTCAAAATAAAGCTGGCAGTCCCAGCCATACAGGAGCTGAGGCAGGAGCATCACCCAAGTCCAGGAGTTTCAGGCTAGGGAGGGCCTACATTAGCCTCTTATGTCTCTGGCCTCTGCCTCAGTCATTCCGTTTCTTCCAACACTGGCTCTCCTCTGCCATTTCCTCCCTTTTAAGAACCTCTGTTTTTAAATAGGACACAGCTCTACAAGACTAAACAATACATCCCAGTATCTTAAGGTGACACCAACAGTTTCTAGAAGAAAGAATGTGTGTCTAGGGTCAGAGATAAAGGGGCCTGTTGCTGAGCCTGATGACCTTAGTTCAATCCTGAGCAAGGTCGAAGGAGATAACGGAATCCTGCATGATGTACTTTGACCTTCGTGTACACCTGCCAAACACCAAAAGAAAGAAAGAAAGAAAGAGAGAGAGAGAGAGAGAGAGAGAGAGAGAGAGAGAGAGAGAGAGGAAGGAAGGAAGGAAGGAAGGAAGGAAGGAAGGAAGGAAGAAAGAAAGAAAGAAAGAAAGAAAGAAAGAAAGAAAGAAAGAAAGAAAGAAAGAAAGAAAGAAAGAGAGGAAGGAAGGATGGAAGAAAGAAAGGAAGGAAGGGAGGCAGGGAGGGAGGGAGAGGAAGGAAAGAAGGAAGGAAGGAAGGAGGGAAGAAAGAAAGAAAGAAAGAAAGAAAGAAAGGAAGGAAGAAAGAAAGAAAGAGAGGGAGGAAGGAAGGAAGGAAGAAAGAAAGGAAGGGAAGGAGGGAGGGAGGGAGGGGAAGGAAAGAAGGAAGGAAGGAGCAAAGAGAAATATAGGAAGGAAGAAAGAGAGGGGGAGGAAGGAAAGAAGGAAGGAAGGAAGGAAGGAAGGAAGGAAGGAAGGAAGGAAGGAAGGAAGGAAGGAAGGAATTGTGATGGTTTGTGTTGGGGTTTGTATTTCTACACAAAACATCATGACCAAGAAGCAAGTTGGGGGAGAAAGGGGTTTATTCAGCTTAAATTTCCAAATTGCTGTTCATCACCAAAGGAAGTCAGAATAGAAACTCACACAGGGCAAGTACTTGGAGGCAGGGCCTGATGCAAAGGCCATGGAGGGTTGCTGTTTCTTAGCTTGCTTCCCCTGACTTGCTTAGCTGGCTCTCTTATAGAACCCAGGGATGGCAACACCCACATGGGCCCTCCCACCCTTGATCACTATTTGAGCCTTACAGCTGGATCTCATAGAGGTATTTCTTCAAGGGAAGTTCCTTTCTCTGTGATAACTCCAGCTTGTGTCAAGTTGGCTCACAAAACCAGCCAGTACAGTTTGCATATACTTGGGCTAGGTGTGGCCTTGTTGGAGGAGGTAAGTCACTGTGGGCATGGGTTTAATTCCCTAGTCCTACCTGCCTGGAAGTGAGTCTTCTCTTAGAGGCCTGCAGATGAAGATGTAGACCTCTCAGCTCCTCCTGCACCATGCCTGCCTGGATGCTGCCATTCTCCCACCTTGATGATAAGGAACTGAATCTCTGAACCTGTAAGCCAGCCCCAATGAAATGTTGTCCTTATAATAGTTGCCTTAGTCATGATGTCTGTTCACAGCAGTAAAACCCTAACTAAGACAAAAGTAATAAATATTTTTGGGGGAAAGTTGACAGAAACCTTGCTATATAATCCTGGCTAGCCTAGAATTTGGTGTGTAGACAAGGTTGGCTTCTAGTTCATAGAGATCTGCCTGTCTCTGCTTCCCAAGGGCTTGGAACAAAGGCATGTGTCAGTAAACAGATTTTAAATATTTCCCCCCTCTCTCTCATTTTGCCTTTGTGCCTCTCCGTCCGTGCATATGTGGGAGCGTGGGAGATGTCAGTGTGTTGGCTACAAGAAGGAGGATTATTCTCCAGCCTCTCCGGGACAAAGGAAAAGCCTGGGCAGAATGGATGATAATCATTTTCCCTTGCCTCTTTTCCAGCACGCATGCAAACACACACACACACACACACACACACACAGTGGTGGTTAGTTTTATGTGAACTAGATACAAGCTAGAGTCACTTGGAAAGAAGGAACCTCAACAGAGGAAAAGCCCTGAGAAGCTTGGTCTGTGGTCATTATCTGGACTGATGATCGGGAAAGAGGCAGATCACTGTGTACAGTGCTACCTTTGGGCTAGTGGTCTTCAAGTCTATAAGAGATCAGGCTGAACAAGCCCCGAGGAGCAAGCCAGTAAGCTGCACTCCTCCATAGTCTTTGCATCAGTTCCTGCCTCCAGGTACCTGCCCTGTTTGAGTTGCTGAACTGAGTTCCCTGGATGATGGATTGCAATTATGAGATGAAATAAGCCCTTTTCTCCCCAGGTTAATTTTTGCTTATCATATTTTATCATAGCAATGGAAGGCACACTAGAAACACATAACACAGGCTCTCCAAAATGAGACCTTTATTCTCCCCCCTCAAATGGAATTATTCTTTTTTGAAATACTTGTTAGATCCTTTTGGACAAAATTACGTGGCCTGAGTTACTGTAACAATCATGCTGTGTTCTTTCTCTTCAAGACCTCAGAACAGGAACACACAGAGGTCATGCTAATAATAAGTATTTGGGGGAAAGCTAAGCTAACAATCATACACACGGACACAGCACAGGAAGAACACTTGTGGATCCCTAGGGTTGGTGAATGTATTTCAAGGCAAAGAGAAGTCTTTGATGTGACTACACCGAGGAGGATAAGATGGAGCCTTACCCTGGGTGAGTGGTCTGGGTGCCATCAAACGCTAGGAAGTTGTTAAGTACTTACATTTTGAGACAAACACAAAGGTCTTTCATTACTATGGAGTCAGCACTGGAGATCACATTCAAAGGAGTACTGTACACAGAAGAGGAAAAAGACCAAAATCATAATGACACAGGGAAAAATAAGTCTCTTCAAAAGAATATAGAAAAACCAGAAACAAATCCATCATGTTCAACACAGCAAACACCTATTACTAATGGGGGAGGAAAGAAAGAATTAAAAAAAAAAATCTAACAAATCAAAAAATAATCACCAACAAAACTGTAAGACTAAATAAATGTACCTCAATAATAGCTTTAAGTATCAACAGCAAAACTCACAAAAAATAAAATAAAATAAAAGCACTCAGACTACACAGATGGATTAAAAACTCATTTCTAACTCTCTGTTGTCTCTAAGAAACAGATCTGACAAAGAAGCGCACAGGCAACGGATAAATAGGATTTTCTGTCAAGGGGCTGGGAGCCAAAAGAAAGCTTAGGGAGTTTCTGTGACATTTCTTAAAGTAGACTCCAAACCAAAATCGGAAGAACTTTTTCTTTTTTTAAAAAAGCCACTACATAATTATTCAGGGTGATAAATTATTAAGAACTTATAACAATTGTAAATATGAGTGCCAAATATTGGGGTTGCCAATTTAATAAAACAAAGACCAATGGGTGCAAAATGTCAGACAAGCCATGGGGTAACAATAGTGGGTACTGATTTCAGTACCACCCTCTCTTCTCTAGATGGGTGCTCCTGAAAGTCAGCAGAGAGATCTCAGAGTCAAGCTACACAGTAGATTAAATGAATTTAATGGATGTCTACAAACAGCTCTATCCAACAGAAACTTGATACACAGTAGCGTACAGAACCTTGTATAAAATAAAGTATAGTTTAGGCCACAAAGCAAACCTTACCAATAATACTTGAAATAATTTCTTATATTAAAGAGATCAAAGGAGAATAAAGCTATAAATCAATAGCAAAAAAAATTGCAGAAACTACACAAATATAAACAGACTGAAGAGTTCACTGTTGCATGATAAGTGAGCCTTCGGAGAAATCACGGAGGAAAATTAAAAATTCCTAGAATCAAATGAAATGAAAGCACAGTTTGCCAGAATTTTTGATATATGTGTATATGGCAGCCCTGTGAGGAAATTTTTACAGTTCTTTATATTAAAACTTCAAGAAGATGAAAGATTTACACAAACTTGAGAAAGATGACAAAAGGAACACCTAATGATGGTCCTTCAGGGTTTGGAACAAGATCCAGCCAAACACAAGAGCCAGAAAGAGCAAGAAGCAATGAAGATCATGGCAGAGAATAACGAAATCAGGACTAAATGGACAATACAACCAAGATAGATCAACCCCTAACCAAGCCAACAAAAAGAGAAAAGATGCAAATTAACAGAAATGGAAATGATATAGGGAAACAAGCTATAATTTCCCACAAAATTCAGAGAATCATTAGGGAATACTTTGAAAAAACCTGTATTTCAGAGCAAATAAATAAATTCCTGGGTACACAAAGCATATACAAAATTAAGTCAAGAGGGTACAGATGACACACATGTAGATACATAACAATGAGAAATGGGGGCTGAAGAGATAGTTCAGTCATTAAATGTATGTGTTTATGTAGGTGGATGTGTGTGTGTGTGTGTGTGTGTGTGTGTGTGTGTGTATCACCTAGGCTGACAACCAAAACATCAAGAGACAGATGTTCCAAAGCCTCCCAACAAAGAAAGGCCCAAGACCAAACAGACTTACTGCCAAATTTTACCAAATATTTAAAGAAGAATTAATGCCAATTTACTCCTGAATTATTTTATAAAATAGAAAGTGAAGAAAGGTATACAACCTAACTCACTCTACAAAACCAGCATTACCTAATACCGACATAGATAGAACTATAACATAAAAGAAAGTGGTAGAATCCTTGACAAACTCAGATGTTATTATTCTTTCAATCCAAATTCAATAATGCAGTAATAAGACCATGCACTATGAACACTTTGCAAGGTTGGTTCAACTTATGCAAATCAATAAGCATAACATAGCACATATAAGTAGATGTAAAGACAGAAATCACATGACCTTCTCATTAGCAAAGGCCTGTGACCAACTTCAGCTTTCCTCATGATAGAGAGTCTTAAAGAAAATAGGGACTGAAGGAATATACCACAGCACAATAAAGTTCCCTAGCCGATGTTCTCATAGGCAATGGTATACTAAATGGGCAGAGGTCGGAAAAGTATCTTCACTAAAAGCTGCAATGAGAAAAGGGATCCATTGTCTCTGCTCTGGTCTGATAAATTGCTTAGCCTATGATAGACCAATAAAGACAAGGTCAAGGGTAAAGGGGATACAAATGGGAAAGGCAGAAGTGAAAGTATTCCTAACCACAAAGACATTATCATTTACCTACTTAAAAGATTCCACAGACTCTACCAGAAAACTCCTACAGCTAATGAATAATTCAAAGTAGTGTTGCATTATGTTGGTATAGAAAAAAAAAAGCAATGCTTTGCTATACACCAATAATAAACTTGCAAAGAAAGAAACTGGAGAAAATTCCTTTAAAAATATTAAAATATCTAGGAATAAATCCAGTCAAGAAGATAAATGACCTATATAGTGTAAACACTAACATAGCAACTAAAGAAATTGAAGAAGACACTAGAGTATAGAAAGATATCCCATGGTCATGAATTAACTGATTTTTTGTTTTGAAAATGGTTATTTTATTAAAAGTGACCTTCAGATTCAACACAGCCCTCATCAGTAACCCAACAGAATTCTTTCCAGAGATGGGGGGAAATCCCCATGGTAATACAGAAGACCCTGAAAGCAATTCTGACAGAGTCAGCTATGATGCCGGTGCCACAATGCCAGATCTCAAACCATAGTAACAATGATAGAATAGGATGCTGGCACAGAGCATAAAGACCAATAGGAAAGAATAAAGGATTCAGACCTAAGCCAACAAAGTCACAGCCACCTTGTTAAAAAAAAAGTGTCAAAACCATATCCCAGAGAGAAAACAGTCCTTTTAACTAATGGTACATGCCCCTGTGTTTTTAACTAATGGTACATGCCCCTGTGTAGGAGAATGAGACTCGGTCCATGGGCTAGATTCAAAAGGAGCCTAAGTCAACACACCACAGATACAGCTGTTAGTTGGATTTAGTGCTGCACCATTCACAATATTGAGGGAAGGGAACCAGTTAGATAACCATTAACAGATGAATGAGTAAAGAAAATATGGTTTATACACAATGGAACTTCATAGAGCATAAAGAAAGATGAAGTCATGACATTTGCAGTAAAATGACAGACATAGATGGAAGTCCTTCTTAAGCCAGATAAGCCAGACTCGGAAAGACAGATGCCATATGTTTTCTTTCATAGGCAGAACTTAGATTTAAAAGTGCCTGCTGTGTGTGTGTGTGTGTGTGTGTGTGTGTGTGTGTGTGTGTGTGTGTGTTGGAACTAGAGAGGGATCACAAGGAAGGCGAGAGAGATGAGGAGGTAATGGAATACATATGACATAAAACAGATTATTTGGGGGAGGGAAGCAAGCCAGCTAGGAGAGCAGGGGACATGGGGGGGAGCAATGAGGGAAGACAAGGGGGGAGGGCAATGGGGGAAGGCAATGGGGGAGGATAGGGGGAGGGCAATGGGGGAAGGCAATGGGGGAAGGCAATGGCGGAAGGCAATGGGAGAGAGGGATGAATTAGAAGTGTGTATGAATATATATTATATGTTTATACACATATTATATATAAAATAATGAAGCCCATTACTTTGTATACTAACTTGAAAATTTGTTTAAAGGAAAGCTTTAAGATTCTTGAAGAATTTTGGCTGTGGCTATTTAGCAACTTTGCTTACTTTCCAATATTCAGCTGGAGCTGTTCGAATGCAATTTGTTCATTAACGGCCCAGAGGGGCTCTTCTTGCTACACCTCCCTGTTAGTCTGCTTTTCTGCCCTATGACAAAATACTGGAGTAAAACAATTTAAAGAAGGGAAGGTTCATTTTGGTTCATGGCTCCATTACTGTTATGCCCACAGCAAGGTAGAAACACTATGGAGAAAGAACATGGCAGAGGACAGACATCCTCAGGATGGACTGGATGGCAGAGGACAGATGTCCTCAGGATGAAGTGGATGGCAGAGAGGTTAGGGTTCCAAGCTACCAGTGACTCATTTCCTCCAACTAGACTTAACCTCCCAAAGTCTATATCATTTCCAAATAACACCATCAATCCAATCCATTGATGAGATCCCAGAGCCCCAGGATTTAATCAGTCACAATAACTCCCACCTCTGAACATGGTGACATTTTTAGACATGTCCCTCAAGAGATGAGGAAAACTTTAGATCCAAGTTATAACATTCCCTAAAGTTTGGAAGAAAAATCTGCCACACTTAGTTGGTTTTTAAGACCCAGACTGAATATATGTGGTCTCTCTGAAGTTGGGGGTTTAAAACATGAGGAGAAACTGACATGGAAGCTGCCTTCTGATTGCCCTGAAACTTCTCTGCTCAGTTCCCTTGGAAGAAGCCAGACCTCCCTTGAATAAACAGAGGAACAATCCTCTCCTTGCCAAGGAGAGGTTTATAACATTTAAAAGAATGTTAAGTATATGTTCCAGGGCTGTCAGTAATAAATTCTTAAACTCTCATCATGTAGATCTTGTAGGAACAGATTTAGATGACAGTACTTAAAGCAATATTAAGGTAACTCAAGTTTAATTTACCATGTGGGCAATGTACCACTCAGCAGCAGCCATTGTTCTGGGGATGATTAGACAGCGAGTTCCCTGAAGTGGCCTCACTTACAGTATCTGAGAGTCTATTGAAGCTTGCTCTATAGTACTTGGACTGTTTCTTTTGAGACTCTGAAATGGGATGTGTGAAGCTTTGTGTTTGGCTCATGTTTTACCCTCAGTCTGTGTTGAATGGTAACAAGGCACATGTGCCAGGGGTTAACAAGCATGCTACCTTGTAAGCATTTCTACACAAACCAAGAAAACAGTTGACTGTTGGAGAGCTGTGGAGACACTCTTCCCACCAAAGTCTGGAGGATGTTTGCTGACCATCTCTTAAGCAAGGGCTCACATCCTACCTCTTCCTGGAGATTTTTTTTTAATCCACCTCTATCTCTTAATGTACTTTGTTGAGTTAGATAGTTGACTCTCTGTGTTCATTTGCTAGTGCTGTCAGCACAAAATTTTGTTTTGAGTGGCTTAAACAATACAGATTTATTTCTTCCAAATTCTGAAGACTAGTGTTCCATGGCAAAGATTTGTCTAGGCTGAGCTCGCCTAGACTTCTGTCTCTGTAGATGTCTGCCTTCCCTGGTTTCTTTGACAGTCCTCTCTGCATGCCTGCCTTGTCCAAACAGGACATCTTAGAACAGCAGTTATGTCAGATTAGAGCCCACCCTAAAGTCTAAATTTTAACCTGATCACCTCTTGTGGGGATGGAAGAAAGTAAGGAGGAGGAGCAGAGAGAAGCTACTCTTTCCAGGTTAAATGATCATGCAACTGGACACACTAAAGACCAGGGACCTGTGGTAGAAGAGGCAGTTGAAATACTCTTAACTGCAGAAATGTCTTTAAACTTCTCAAAGCTACACAACCAGGGGAAAATCGGCATAACTCATGAACATGCTCTTAGAGATTGTCATTAACAGAATAAAGGGAATAGGCTTTTGTCTGATTCCCAGTGGTGTGTTTGTGTCAGAATAAATATGGTCGATTTGGCCAGGAACAAGCACCCAACGATGTTCCATGATCAGAAGAGGACTCCCCAAGGTCTCTCCCAGCTCTTTAACTCTCTGTCTTTGCTCTGCTCTCTCCAGAGGCCCCATGCAAAGCAGGGTTTGCTGTTGTTTCCTCTAACTGTGCAGTCCTGTGATGTGGGCCTCTCAAAGTCACCCTGCTCGGCTGGGCAGTGTTTCAAGGGATAGGGAAGCTGTTTTCCATCCCAGGAGCCAGCCTCAAAGTTAGAAAGTTCTGTGGTTTGGTTTGGATTTCACTCTTCCCAACAGAGCACTGGGCCTGCCAATCTCTACATACATGTCAGAATAAATAGCAACAGATGTACCTTCAACATGTAAAACTCTCCATAAAATATAACCAACTCTGTTTTTCCATTTAAGATGAGTCATTAACCATATGTTTGTGATCGTCTTTCATTTGCAGATCTGAGGCACACATTCTACCTTGGAGCAAGCCAAGTGCAATTTCTTTTTAGGAGGTTCCTTTCCATCTCAAGAACCGAGTCACTAAAGCCTTGGTCTATTTCTGTGGCTATCTCGAATAAGCACATGGAAAATGTATGGAATTTTCTTTACGTGCGCTACATGGTGTGCCTGGGCTCCGTCCTCAGAACTATTCTTGGCCAGGATATTTCAAACCCGCTCTGGTGCTCTGAGTCCTGTTCATATGCCAGCTCCCAGGCTGGCTTCTGGGATGGAGTATGCTGATGTCAATGGAGCTTGTCTAGGGCAGTTTTATGACTTCTGAAAGAGAAATGTGGTAATTGGTGAGGCTGCAGGTTGGGGATACAGGAACTGGGGACTAGGGGTGCCATTCTGCAGAGAGCTGGACAGCCCTTTGTGTGTCTGTAAATGAGTTGTATGAAAGTCCTCAATACTGTAGTCTCTGAAAGTAAACTCTTTTTGAGAAATCTTACCTTATATTAAAGTTAGTATTTTCTCAGTATTTAAATGGTTTTCTTGCTTTAAAAAACATTTCACATATGTGTGTATCACATGAGTCCAGTATCTGTGGAGTCCATAAAAAGGTGTCAGATCCCCTGAAGCTGTAGATACAGACAGTTCTGAGCTACCACACATGAACTGGGAATTAAACTGGGTCCTCTGCTTTGAGTATAGATCCATCTTTCCAGTCTCTAAATGTTGATATTCTTAATGGAAAGTGTGTTTTATTTGGTAGATTCCTAAAATATACACAATAGGGAACATATTATAATAAGCCCGCACCACTTATTCTCCATATTCAACAATTCTTGTCATTTCATTAGAGTAGTCTTTTTTATTGTCTCCTCTTTATTTAAAAAAGTACTTGAAAAAAAAACCCAACAACATGTCATTCAGAATTGTGCTTATTCTAATAAAGATATCGTCCTATAAACATTGTTATTATAAAATTGTTATTATAATGAACAAAATTAATTATAATTTCTCCTGTCATCTGGTGCTAGATCTGCATTCAAATCTCTTGGATTATCTCAAATATATTATTTTATGATCTCTATGATCAAATCTGGATCTAATCAATGTTCACATGATGTGTTTGAGGATGTCAATTTTCAAGATCTCTTTGTTTGGGTTTCTTCAAAACAGACCTTATAATCAGGATTTGAGTGTGAATATTTTAATATGGTAGCCATGAACAGAAGCAAAAATGAGAGACAAGGAAGACTGAGACAGAATGGGATAATAAGCCATGGAAAGAAAGGTACATCCTTGAGTGACTTGTCACTGTGGCAAGTGTGGTCCATTAGTTGGCTTTTCTGGTCACCCATGACAAAACAGCTGACAAAGTGACTTAAAGAGAAGGAAGGATCATGGTAGAATGAGTGGGTTGAGATGGCTCAGTTCACGATTACTTAGGACAGAACACCATGGTGGAAAGACCTTCTTTACCCCATTGTGACAATAAAGAGGAGGGAAATGGAAAGAGAGAGAGGAAGTGGAGGGGGAGAGGAAGGGGAAGAGGGAGAGGGGAGGAGGACAGGAGAGGTGAAATGAGAGGGAGGGGGAAGGAGAGGGAGAGGGAGAAAAGAGGGAGATGGGAGAGAAAGGAGGCAGGATGGAGTAGGAGAAGGAGAGGGAGGACAGGGCAAGAGGAAAGGGGATGGGGCAGAACTTGGCACAAGAAATGCCAAAGGACATACCTCAATGACTTATACTTCCGAATTTTACCAGAACATACCAAATAATGCCAATAGTTTGTCTCTAAGTCTACAATACATGAGACTTTTGGAGGGAACATTTCCCATCCAAACCATGACCAGGGTGTTGATACTGCTGAAGATACTCAGAGCAGCCATGGAGCATGCATCTGAGTTGTCTCAGATACAGTGGGCTATGTGATGTCTTGATCCTCACCCTTCATTTGTTACGAGGCATCTCTGCTCATGAAGAGATGAGCAACTATGAGTCCAGAAGAAAAGTCGAAAGAGAAGTGAAAGGTCCTGGTGATAGAGCTGCTAGACATGGCCAGTCAAGGGTGGTAATATTTCATGATGGCTGCTTAGAAATCAGAGATAGAGCAGTGATGTCTAGAAGGAGACAAGGTCTCCTACTTCCCATCCTTTGCTGTCTCCTTTGCAGTGCCACTGACTTACTGTGCTGTACAATCACCCACATTGCTTCCTTATTGGAATCTGAAATGCAGACTCCATTCCAACCCCCACATTCCCTGTAAACTGAATGATGGAGTCACAGTCCTGATCACAACCCATCCGTTTCATCCCTGAGAGTTCAGGAAATTTTTTGAACTGTTTTCACCAAGCTAAAAGCCCCTTCAGGTTTATCCAGGGCAGTTTCTTATTTTATTAGAAATGGAACCAATGACAAAAACGCAGTTGATGACATTTCCTGTCACATATTCTTCATATTTACCTTATACCTTCCCATTCACCAATAATGTTCTCCATTTTCTTCCCTATCCTCAACATTCTATTGAAAGCTTCTCCTACCCCATTCAGCCTTTACTGGCAACCTGACTACTGTAGAAACCTCATAGGTTACTTATTCTACTTTCTGCCTCTGTGGCTCTGATAAATTTCACAGCCAAATTCCTCAAACTTGCTCCTCTAGTCTCACGGTTCCATGCATCTCCAACCCTGCTGGTCAACACTTCTTATCTAAGGAGCTAAATGTGTGTGTTTGATAAGATCTGAAGAATACCTGTCTGAGACAGAACAACTTAAAAGAAAACCTCATACAAAATTAAAAGTACATCCTAGGTATTAGCATATTGCCTGCACTTATTAAGAATGACAGAGAAGAGCAGGAGAGATACCTTAGTGTTTATGAGCACTGTCTGCTTTTCCATGGGACCAGGTTCAATTCCCAGCGCCCACTCGGCAGCTCTACTCTCTACTGTCTGTAACTCCAGTTCTAAGGGATCTGACACCCTCACCAATGTACACAAAATAAAATTAAATAAATTATTTTACAAAAGAATGACAGATAATTAGCGGAAGTAAGCAGAGAAAATGTTTTCTTTCCTGACAATGTTCCCAACCTGAAGATAGAAAAATCAAAATGGAATTGGGACAAAAACCAGGCTTCCTTCACCTAAAGTCTGCTCCTCCTGTGAATCAGTGAGGGTCAACAAGCTTAGATAAAATGTCTCAGGGCTTCAGGCCAAATTGTTTTCTCTGAGTTGAAAGCTTTGTCCACAAACAAAATCAATCCAGATAAACAGTGAGATGATCTCATAGCTCAGAGCAACTGACAGATGACCAAGTAAAGAGGACATCTAGATGCTATACACAAAGGTGACTGAGTAAAGAACTTGTCTAGATGCTCTACAGACAGATGACCAAGTAAAGAACTTGTCTAGATACCACTGAGTGTCAGGATAGCCAAACTTTCCAACACTCTTACTTCTGGATGTATGTCCAAAGGGAAACTAAACCCTAATCTCAAAGAAGTGTGGGTGTGGTCTGTCCCTTGTTCATTGAAGCATCTATCATAATTATCAAGATATGAAGTCAAATCAAATGTCTGTCACTTGCAACAGCATGTATTGACCTGGAATACATCACCTAAATGAAACACATCAACAACAGAAGGACAAATATTGTGTGATTCCTTCTTTAGTCAGGACCTAAAATAACAGTAGTCAAAAGTCTATAAGTAGACCATAGAATATGGTTCTCAGCTGTGGTGGTGTGAACAGGCTTTCCCAGGGAGTGCCACTATTAAGAGGTGCAGCCTTGCTGGAAGAAGTGTGTCAGTGTGGGTGTGGGCTTTAAGACCCTCCTTCTATCTGACTGAGGACAATTTGCTCTTGGTTTCCTTTGGATGAAGATGTAGAACACTTAGCTCTTTCTGTACCATGCCTGCCTGGAGGCTGCCATGATTCCTTCCTCAATGATAACGGACTGAACCTTTGAACCCGTAATTAAATGTTGACCTTATTCAAGTTGCCTTGGTCATGGTGTCTGTCTATTCACAGCAGTAAAACCCAAACTAAGACAGCAGGAGATGAGGGAAAGGTGACCTAGGGAGTTACTGACCAATGAATAAAAGCTACAGTTATGCAGGATACATGAGCACACAGGTTGATGCACAAAGAATGGACATAAAAAATTATTTGAAAAGCCAAATGTAGTGGCACACACCTTTAATCCCAGCACTCAGGAAGCAGAGGCAGGCAAATCTTTGTGAGTCTGAGGTCAGCCTGGTCTACATAGTGAGTTCCAAGACAGCCAGAGCTACATAACCCTGTTTTGAGAAGAAGACAGCAACAGAAAATTATTTGCGATTATTATTATATCACGTGTTCAGTGTTCTTATTACAACACTAAGCAAAAAAAAAAGGTTGGGTATTTTTATATCTTGGTCACAGTAACAGTTACACAAGTTTATTAGTATCTATAAATTTGCGATATTGTATATGTGAATCATGTGCAATTTCTCTATCTCAAACATTCCTTGGTGAAGCTTGAAGGGGATTCTTTGAGCTACACTATTCAGGCTTCCACAGTAGATCTTGTGGCATAAGACATTAAGATATTTGTTCTCTCAGTGTTGATGGGAAATTCAGGGCTAAGAGGTCCTACCCACTTCAAAGCAATGCTTGGATGAAGAAGCTTCAGACCATAAAGAAAGAAGAAAAGAGAGAGGGAGGGAGGGAGGGGGAGAGAGAGAGAGAGAGAGAGAGAGAGAGAGAGAGAGAGAGAGAGAGAGAGAGAGAAAGAGAGAGAGAAAGAGAGGAAGAAGGAGGAAGAGGAGGAGAAGGAGGGAGGGAGGGAGGAAGGGAGGAAGGAAGGAAGGAAGGAAGGAAGGAAGGAAGGAAGGAAAGAAAGAAGGAAGGAAGAAGGAAGAAGGGAAAGAGAAGGAAGGAAATTTGAGTCATTAGAAATAGAATGAGGGGCTGGCGAGATGGCTCATTAGGTAAGAGCGCTGACTGTTCTTCTGAAGGTCCTGAGTTCAAATCCCAGAAATCACATGGTGGCTCACAACCACCTGTAACGAAATCTGACGCTCTCTTCTGGTGCATCTGATGTCAGCTACAGTGTACTTATGTATAGTAATAAAATACATCTTGAAAGAGAGAGAAAAAAAACAGAATGAGTCTAGAGCTGTATGGCTCAGCAGGTAATGGCATTTGCCAACAGCTCCCAAGTTTGATTTACCAGGGGCCCACATGTTGGAAGAAGAGAACCAACTCCTGGTTGACCACTAACTACACACAGGCAGACACACACACATACACACCACTCATGAGTAAATAAGTAAATGTAAAAAATGTAAAAATGCATAATATGCAATACCCAAAGACCAAAAGAATGTAAATAAAAAGTCATAGTTTAAAGTAAACTGTGCATCCCGACGCATATTGTAAAGCATGCAGTGTCATCAAGCCCATCTGAGAAGGAGAAGACAGATGGCCCTGTTAAAGGGTGAAGACAAAGATAGCAAAGTGGATGTGTGCTCTGTAAATTCAAAGCAAAGGGAGAGAGTAATGTTACTAAAGAATTCAAATTAACTTTTAGAAGAATCCACACAAAAGAAGCCTACTCCAAACAATCTATAGAGACTTGTCAGCACTGAGTGAGGAGGACCAGGACAGAAATGGTGCATGAAAGTCAGTGTAGCATCTGCAGGCTGATTCAGACTGGAGTCAAACTACCTGGGCTCAAATCCATTGCTTGTGATGTTGAACAGGTTCTGCAGAACTTCAAGAGGGCTGGAGAGATGGCTCAGCAGTTAAGAATACTTGCTGTTCTTCCAAAGGACCCACATGAGGCAGCTCAAAACCACCTATAACTTCAGGACCAGATGCCATCTTCCAGACTGTCACAGGCCCTGTACTCATGTGAATACGTCACCCCCACCCCCAAACATACACATATACATACATTAAAATAATATAAATCTTAAGCTGGTGTCTAAAAACTGAAATACAAAAGCATTCAGCCTTCTTCCTGGATGTAACCAACAGTAGAAACCATCAAATGAATCCAGAAGTCACTCTAACAGTAGCAGTGAACTTGAAGATGGAAAGCTCTTGACCAAGAACTCCATAAGCACTCAGCTGTTAGTCTTGTAAAGGCAAAAGAAAGGTGCATGAGAATGGAGAGCCTTTGAAATGCATAGCCAAGGGGCAACTTATTGGAAAGGTCCTTCAGAAACTTTGGAGCAGTAGAAAGGGAGACAAAATAACATAGGAACTGAAGACTACTAGTGAAATCAACCCATGGGCCCCCTTGAAACAGTTATGTCACAAACCTTGTTTTACACACCTATCTAAGCTTAAGTAACTTTGAATGCTATGATTACAAACAAAAATTCAATGATAAATTCATGATAGTGCTGCTGCAAAATAGCAACTTAAATAAGTACAAATACGCAAACCACGTCCATACCCATGCACACCAGGAAGTGAGGGTAAGAACAGGAAGAAGTCTACAAGAGACTGCAAATGCATACATTGTTCCAGCCTGAACTGCCAAGAAATGAAATGATGTAGCAACCTTGATCAGCTAAAGCCACTATAAACATAAAAGTAATGCTTAGAAGAGTGAAAGTAAGATGTATGTATTTTAAATGATTAGTATTTAGCAAACTAAATGCAGAATATAGACAGATAGACACAGTGTGGCAAAATGTCTACAGTGAATCTTGACAGTGAGCACCTTCACTCCTCATGAGTCCCACAACTTTTCTAACCACCCCTCAATTTTCTGACTACTGCCCCAACTTTCAAACCATATCCCTTCAACTTTCCTATCCAGTAAAACATTTTTTGCATAAAATCACGTGGGACGATAAACACAAGCAAAACAAACAGCAAACTCTAAGACAGGGAAATTTATAAAAGCTCTATAGTTGCTTTGCTAAAATTAAGCAAATCTCTAAAGTTTCTGCATGGAGTTCAACTTGAAGAGAGGATCTGTTAGAGATACACATTAGGAAAACTAAAGCGATCACAGAAACTCAGAGATATGTGTAGCCAGTAAGTCAATCGTGAGGCAGCCCAAGTTTTGCCTTTTTAAAAATTTACCATAAAATTCTTATGTGTTTTCTGCTATATTTTATAATCATTATTATTTGAGGATTTTCTTCTAGAATTAAAGATACATTCTTTAGTTATAATTTCTGTTTTGTTTTACAGATATATTTTTATAACACAGCTGATTCTTTTCAATTATGTCTTATGAAAATGTCTTTATGTGTTTTAATATAGAATAGTCTATTTTTTACAAGTAAATTCTGCTTTGTTTTGTTCCTTTCCAGTTACCCCTCTATTTTTTGCTTTATTCAAAAGATACATTGTAAAGAACCAAAGGTAGAAAAAATAGGTGTCTATTTTGGACCAAAGTGGTTAGAAAATGGATGTAGGCTCAAAAGGAAGGGGAGAGATGCCTGAAGAATCTTCTCTGCCTCGTAGCCAGAGCACAGCTCTACAAACACTGCTGGGACTTTTGTGTTACGCCACTGATGTTTTAGAAGTTATATGTTTCAACAATTATTGTCTTCATAGTTCACAGAAAGGAAAAGTTTAAAAGGGAGATTTATTCTTCCCTTGTCCTGAGCAACATGGAAGTCTTTTGTTAATCAATCTATAGTTTCGACACTATCTCAATCAACGGATTAATTACTGACTGGGAACTTGACAGACCTTTCTGTTTTGTCTTTAGGAATAAAAAAAATGACAACAAAGATAAGAAAAGCTAAAGGCAAAACATATTGAATTTGTGCATTGGACTAGGAGAGTGCTTACCTGGTATGCAAGAAGCCCTGGATTTGGTCCCTAGCCCTGCACACAAACAGCTGTAGCAACACTTGCCAGTGACCCACGCACTCAGGAGATAGAGACACCTAAGTCAGAAATGCAAGGTCATCTTGGGCAGCACTATGAGTTCAAGTTACCCTGGGATACATAGCTTTGCTTCCATAAAAGGTTGAATATACAGAAATGTCTAACACAATGGAGTCTGTAGTAGTGAAATACATAAGCACTATAGAAGAGACATTCAACGCAATAAGGGAAAGATAGGTCAACGTAGTGTGTCTTAACAAACAAAGATGGCTGAACATTTCGGTTTATTAATTCATTTGGTATCTTCTTTTGTAGAGGACATACTACATGCCAAGCTTTCCTCTGTCTCTTAGAGACACTACACATAAGAGAAAGGGAGAATTCCCTCCCTCACCTGTGACAAGTGTTGCTACAGTTGTTTATGTGCAGGGCTAGGGACCAAATCCAGGGATAAGCAGAGGAGTGATTGAGACACGGCCTAGCTCAAATGGTGACAAGTCGAGATGTGAAGCCATGGAAGCATTGCTCAGTCCTAGTTTAAAATTCCTAAGGACCTAATTCAGTGTCCTGACCAAAACCAAGAACCTAGTTCTCTGTTTAAACCAGGCTTTTAAACCTTTTAACGTGCTGATCTGCTCCTGGTAACATTTGCAAGAGCCTCCTTAAATAACAAAGAGTTTGTGTTTTAATGAGATTAGCTCTTGTGTTTTAGAATGAGTCTGCTGAACTTTCAGCTACTGAATCACTAACTCTTCATTTAAAAAAAAAATTCAAGATTTACCTAACAATCAGGTCACATTTGCCTAAGATTTGCCTATATGTCACACAAATGTTTCAACTAAAACTAGTGAAACTTGATTACTTAATAACCAAATCGTGTGGGCTTGGGCCAATGGTGATAGAGAGGTGAAAGGGAGAAATCAATAGTTTGGATTTCACCCTCTAAAGTCACCTGGAACTCCTGGAACAATGAAGTCTCTCTAAAAGGACCCTACAGCTCTTGCAAGTCACCTGACCTCTTGGTCAGAGTGACCACGAAGACTTCAGAGACTATAGCCTAACCAGTACACATCCTACAAACAGAATATTCACCAAGGGGGAAATGACCTCCACACTGGAGAGAAGCCACACGCCAGCCTGACCCTGATGCATCCCTGTAGATCGTACAGCTGGTGAAGGAAGGGCTCCGACCGTAAGGCGCTGCCCTTAAGTTCTTTAGAGTTTTCCTACTGAGCCTTAACTGACCTGAACAGTTAAAGAACAGAGATATGCGTGCTGGGAGGAGGATATGAGGTCATTAGAGTGTGTCCTTCGATGGGCTATTAGAACCTTAGGCTCTTCTTTTCTTCCTTCTTGTCTGGTGCCATCATGCAAGCAGCCCCTCCAACATTTGCTGTGATAACCCAGAAGTCCAAAGTGATGGGGTCACATGGCCATAGAGCAAAACCTCTGAATGAAAACTAAAACTAAAACTTTCTTCCTTATAAATGTGTGTTTTCAGACAGAGAAACCATAAAATGAACACAAGGAAGCATGGCTCTATAACTTTCGATAGTCTGCAATCTGAGAATGGGAAAATTGTTGTAAAGAAGTTTGAAATCCTAACGAAAATGGACAAAACTTACCAACAGACTCCATTACCATTTTAATCCGACTTAGAAGGCAGAGGACAACCTGAGAGAAAGTATCGACATATTGCCGCTCTGAAGGGATGCACATAGGATGACTGAGTCCTTACCTAAACTAAGAAACATCAGACAGACTATTAATGCTAGAGGAACAGACACAGTGTCGAACTGCCCCAGAGTCTTGACAGATAAATAAGATAGACACCTCAAAAAAGAACAGGCTGTAAATGGCTAAATGTGTGGTATCATCTTAGACTTCACTAATAACAAATGGAAAACTGGACAACAGTAGGCGATCACAGCTTTAGAAAGTGCATGCGTGCATGCGTGCGTGCGTGCGTGCATGTGATAAGAAAGAGGAGCAGCATGCGTTCATGTGGAAGCCAGAGATCAATTTTGTGGACTCTTCCTTCTACCTTTATGGATTCTGGAGACCAAAATCAGGTTGCCAGGCCCGGGCAGCAAGTGAGCTCCCCACTGAGCCGTCTCGCCAGCCTAATGCGTAACTTTTGCTAATCTACTTTTTAGAAAAAAATAGAAAAATAGTGGTGATGGCTCTGATGTTGATGCTGTGCTAGAAGAACTTTAAAACAACTTAAAATTGAGTTGGGGGACAGAGATAGCTCATTAAGTAAGAGTGCTCACTCTTCAAGCACGCACGAGTACCTGAATTCAACCCCCAGCATCCACACAAGAACGCCTCATATGACTGTTCACACTCCGATAGCCCCAGAACTGTGGGTGGTGGAGTAGGAGGATTGCCGCGCTAGCTCCAAGTTCAATGAAAGACTCTGTCTTAAGGAGCTAATGCGACAGGTAATAGAGCAGGGCATATGACATCCCCTCTGGCCTCTCTACATGTACACACACATATATGTATGTGTACAACACAATACAAATTAGCTAAGGGTAATCAGGCAAAAAAAAATACAGAAGTGCTAGTATTATTTAATCCTGTGCTTCCAGGTCTAATAATAATATCGTATAAAAATAATTAGACAAGTGGAGAATGGTTTAATATTAGAGTATTGGATTTTTAGTCGTGGCAAAACATATGGAAACATCTCAGCTGTTCATTAATGGGGACTTATTTTTTTTAAATCTGTTTTATGTTCAGACTGTAAAATACCTTGCAGCCATATTATCTACAGTAGTACCCACCATAGTAAATGACAAAACCAGAAATGTGAGCAAACACAGTTCTGTTTCCTCCCAAGGTTCTCTATCTCTGCTTGAAAACTAGCCATGTCTTGCCACCCTCTCCCCTGCTCCACCCCATTTTGCCTCTTGTCAAGCCCATGCTAAATCACTACTCACTCATTTTACTTCCAGTCCTTTCCTCAAATTAACGCTCTCAGTATGGGCACAGTCAGCCTCCCAAGTTATCGCACACAGCAACTTTGCTGTTCTTGAGTGGGCCAGCCTGAGAAACTGCTGCCTTCAGTGCTGCCTGCCATTCTGCCACTAAGCTAAATGACAGATATTTCAGATTTTGGTTAGGAAAACACTTGGTTTCAAACTATAAATTTCTTGAAAAGTTAAAGTAGCACTCGCTCCCCTGGGGAGCAGCACTGACTATGCACACTGAAGGGAACATGGATGTGCTCACATCAAGGCCAATCTAAATGCCCTCAATAGTGGGCAGCCCTGCTCAGCACTAGTTCAAGGCCCCACAAGCCTCCGTTTCATGCACCCATTCATCTCTCATTCATCTTAACCCCCAAGTAATACTTATCTCTGGCCCACAGTCCACTGTCACACAAGATCTGGAGTATGTCATCTACCTGAGTACAAGAAGGAAATGTTAGGTGGCTCCATACATCAGACAGAGCTGCCTGCCAGTGCTGCAGAGATGGTGCCAGGATTCTCACCATTTAATCTGAAAACCCAGATATTTTTCCATCTAGAGGTGAATGACCCTCAGGCAGCAGTCAGGACAGGCTCATGTCTCTCTACTGAAGGTCTCTGACTGAAATGGGCATGGGGACAAGATGAGGACTGCCTAAGAGTATTGCCTCCTTTCTTCCTGGAAACATGCCAATAGCCAGGGTGAGAAGCAGAGGGTAGCCTGCTACATAGCCAGCCAGGTAGTCAAACTCTGAGCCACTATGGTTATGTTACTGTAAGAATGCTCACAAGTGCTATTGATAAGGGGTCTTAAGTACAGTTCTGTATTGGGAGGTAACAGAAACAGCATGAACATTTAAAAAAACCAACCCCGTGGAATTTATATGAAGACCAAAACACCTTGCCCTTTGAAATGCACATTAAGTTTACCTGCACCTGTTAGCTTTTTCTCCTTGTTTTCTGGGCTGTCTTCTTGAGCTCAGGTAGGAGGGTCAGCAGCAGGGTCCCCTCCACCCACCCCCAGCCCCCCACACTGAGGAGCTGGTGAGTCGGGGACCCTGTACTCTTTTTCCTGCTTCCTTAGTGGTCAGGCAGTTATTTCTTAGGGCTTCCAGAAAGTTCACCAAAGATCCAGGAAATCTGGAAAAGTAGCAAAGAGAATTACATTTCAGCTCTGCACAGAACAACCCAGATGAATGCTGGATTTGAGATAAAGTGTCTCAAAGAGGTCCTCTGTCATTTGTGTGGCTCAACATGTGATTACATCAGAAACCTGGGAACTGAGGGTCCACTTTGGTCTATTTATCTCTCCCAACTGTGAGGTGAGTGTCACACTGTTCACCTTTGAGCAAGGTATGAAGACATTTTCATGATTATGTTTCTGTATAAATAAATGTATTTGTGTAGGGATATTCTGAGGAAAAAATTTAAGGTTAGTGATTATTAATTATATATATTATTAATTTGTAATAATAGTAATGAATATATAATTAGTAATATCAGTAATGATATACATATCTCATTACTGGTACCTGTGATATACATATACTCAGAGAAAGAAATTCAGAGAAATATTTCAAATCAAGTGGAGAGGTGGTTTAGTGATGAAAATCGCTTCCTGCTCTTCTCAAGTTCTGTTCTCAGCATCCCAGCTCCAGGGTAACCTGCATCTCCTTCCAGCTTCAGCAGACACCCAGCAGCTGTGTCTGCAGGCACCTGTGTGCAAGATGCCAGGGCATTCAGCAGACCCTTCCAGATTCTGAAGGCACCTGCACACAAGAGACATAAACTCAAAACAGAAGAACGCACATTCCCATAAGTAATAAAAATAATATTGTTGGGGCAGGAGAAATGGCTCAGCAGGTATGAGTTTTTTCTCTTCTCTCAGAGGATTTGGCTTCAGTTCCCAGGACCTTCTCAGTAGCCACAACCAGCTATAATTTCAGTTCCTGGAGACCAATGCCCTCCTCTGGTCTCCTCGGAGACCAGGCACTCATGTGGTGGATGTACATACATGTAGGCAAACACTCCTACATATACAATAAGAACACGTATAACTTTAAAAATGTTAAAGTAACATGCTAATAGCAATATCTGTATTATAGGTATTGAAAATGATGTTTCTGTTCTTTTTAACTTTGATTTTGTTTTTACCTTTTCCAGTATGACCTAATATTAATTCTGAATCAAGAAAAGATAAAAATAATACCATTTTGCACACATACATTTCTCAATAGCCCCTGTACATGGCAGGAATGTTGTTGCTCCCCTGCCCTTTTTTCAGCTCAAAAATATTCCTGCTGGTGATTGAGTCAGAGACTCCTAAGCATTCAGGATCCAAGACTCACTCCTTGCAAGGCCCTGGTGTTCAGTGGGGAGCTGGCATGTGGGTGGAGGAAAGACAAGGTTAGCGTCTCCTTTGTTTCGCTCTGTCATACTAGCCTTTAGGCCAGATCACATGGCAGGAGGATCTATAGTCCCCAGGGAAACCATCTCCTGAATTTAAAGTCAGAGCGGAGAAGAGGGCAAAGGTGATAAGAAGCAGAGCTGAAATTTTTAATAG
The DNA here is from genome assembly GCF_978045245.1 of Mus caroli. NCBI lineage: Eukaryota > Metazoa > Chordata > Mammalia > Rodentia > Muridae > Mus > Mus caroli. The sequence continues at coordinate 10,817,312 of NW_028227274.1, read as the reverse complement.
GAAAAGCCTCTTGGGGCTACAGGGAGAGTGAGAGGAAGAATGAGAGGGAGCAAGGGAAGAAAAGGGAGAGGGGGCGGGGCTCTGTATTTTTAAAGAAGTTTGCAAATCAAACTCATTTTTCTTTCTATGTATAATAATTACTTATTTCTTAAGAAAAGAAATTCTAGGATATTTCTGATGAGGCCACACCTATACAAGCAAGTCATTGTTTACTTAAAGGGCAGTTATTTTGTTTAGCTGAGGCTGGTGCGTGCTCTATGTTGGCTCTAATCTTGTCCATCCAAAAAATTTGTATTGAATACTTGGCTCTATATGGGGTTTAGCATTTTAATCGCTAAATTGTGGACTGTAGATGCTGACCAGTGTACATTCAGAAAGGACATATCCAAGATGCTGGCCATAAAGAAATTACTGTGCAAATAAGAATTTCTGGCCTTTAAGCATATAATAAAACACACATAATTAACAGGAGTTAAAGGTCAAATGGTGTAACTGGGGTATAGTTTTCTAGAGATCTATGATAAAACATCATGAAGTGTTAAATGTGGGGGCCTCCAGCTCACCCCCCCCCCAGTCATTCTGTCTGTGCCATTGGAAAAGTGATTCATGAGACTATAACTCAGGAATCTGTGTGAGGAAGAAGCACAGATGTTCATAGACCATATGTCAGTGCCTCTACTCTGAATTTTCCACAAGCTTCTCTCTGAAGTGACCCCATGCCTCTCGGTCTGCCAGGTTGCTTGGCCCCTCATGTGGAAGTGTGTCCTAATTACCTGCAGTGAAGCAGAAGAGACAGCAACTGGCTCTATGCTCCTGAAACTGTACTGCAGTCTTACTTCATAAGTATGCAAGAGAGCAGTTTAGGACAGTGTTCTACCTCAGTTGCTCCACACTACCTACATCCCCAAATGTCAGCGTTACTGATAACAAACACTCATTTTTCATACACATAAGCACTACTATGGTTTGGGGCAACTTCCCAAGATGGCTACTCTCTGTGTACTGATCCAGTCACCTAAGCTACTTTGGTCTTCTTGTCTCTTCAATGTGAGTCCTTGATCACCAAAGCAGGAAGTGAATACTTGGAGATTCAAGTCTACTTTTTGTTACTTTGGCTCAGAAGTGACTTGTGTCACTTTCAATTGCAGTCTGTGGACCAGAGCAAATCACATAACCCCAGTTGAACTCTTAGAAATGGAAGAAATGTGGCTGAGCCCATACCAGGCCTTGGCCCATCATATCTTGTTTCCCCTCACCTTTCTTTATTTATCCTGAGCTAGATTTGATTGGGTTGATCTAAGTGCATCCAGCATAGAGCATGTGATCATCCAAGATGACCATGACTCATTGATAGTTGACTTGTGCTTCTCTTGTGTTGCTGGTTTCATCTCCCCAGGATAGTACTGTTGGTCTTCCATATCTGCAGGTTACAAGCTTGTCTATTCAGTCACCTATGGATCAAGAAACTGGAAGAAAATTCATCTTTACTGACTATGTAGAGGCTTGGGGGGGCATAATTGCCTACACAATACAGTATAGCATCTATTTACAAAGCACTCATGCTGTCTTAGGCATATAAAGTAATCTAGAGTCTATTCAAAATATACCAGTGGATGTTTTTAGGTTATATTCAAACTCCATGCCTTTTTACATTATGGGCTGGAACATTCATAAATTATGATGTCCAGGGTATATCTACAAACCCCAAGGGATGACTTTGTACACAGCAACAAAATGTTTTTAAATATTCATTTTATTTTTAATTATGTGTGTTCATATGCAGGTATATGCACGTGAGTGCAGATGTCCACAGATGCCAGAAGAGGGCACTGTCCTGGGGCTGGAGTTACAGGAGGTTGGGTTGTCAACCACTTGATGTGGGTGCTGAGAACTGGGAACTAACTTTGGTCTTCGGGAAGAGCAGTAAGTGTCCTAACAACTGACATTTTAAAACATCAGTTGAGACCTTTTTAGGATTAGGAGGTATCGCTTGTTGGAAAAAGTATGTCACTAGAGGTGAGCTTTGGAGTTTCAATGTTCAAGCCAGGCCCAGTGTCTCCCTCTTCTTGCTGCCTGCAGATCCAATGTAGAACTCTTAAGTTTCTTCTCCAGCACCATGTCTGCCTGCACACTACCATGATTCCTGTTATGATGATAATGGACTAAGCCTCTGAAACTTAAGCCAGCCTCAATTAAATACTTTCCTTTATAAGAGTTGTCATGGTCATGTATCTGTTCACAGTAATAAAACACTGACTAAAACAGTTTAGTAGGAAAATTGGACAAATTGATCCTCCTTGGAGCTCATCTTGTGGTGATGCTCAGAGAGGTGGGAAAGGAACAACTAATCCAGACTAGAAAGTCATCAAGAGATGGCAACATTTGAATTAAATAACAAAGCCCAGAAGAAGGAGGAAGGAGGTGAAGAACCTGAAAGTGCATCATCACTTCCTGAAGTTGGACATTGGCAATGGAGAAATGGGCCAAGCGAGTGGGTGGGGTCTGCCATCAATCTCCTTCTGGTGTACTCCAAACAAAACCTTCCTAGAAATGCCCCACTTTCAGTGTGACCTGGGATGTGGGAGTCAACATCATTTCGGGATCTTGTGGCCACACTTCCTCCCATAAATGGGGACTGCTTTCATGCAGCTTAGAACTCAGAACCCTAAATGAACTACAAAGAGCTCATTTCCTTCCTCTGAACAGGAGCCAGCTGGCAGTGTAGCCAGCAAGTAAGCATAACTTGTAGGGTCACCCTAATGCTCGATAGCCACTTCTGTGTGCCTCCAGACAGTCCTTGAGATAGTCATGTCCACTTAGCCACCTTACCTCCCAGGCCCAGTTCGTACCTGGAGACCGGAACTCAGAGTCTGCTGCCTATGTTACCTCAGACTCTTCACCTCTTCATTCTGCTGGACTACAGATCCCTGAAGACTTCCAGGCTTCAGAGCCTGGGTTCTCAAGCCTTGGCAAGAACGTGGAATTAAATATGTGGAAGATGTGAGCAGGGTCAAGGGGTTTTCGTCCTTTTGCTGCTTTGCAGTTTCCCTTGTCTGTTTTACTCTGCCCAGCATCTCTGATAAGTTCCTACTCCGTCATAGCACGAGATCTGAGGGTTTCTCTCCGAGCATTTGATCAACTTCAGTAAACCATGCATGTCAGGAACCCAAGAGCCAGTTTCCAAAAGAGGCAGGGTAGAATGGTATTGGTGGCAGCTGATGAGATAGACCACCCATGGAAAATTTCATCTCTGTAGGTGACAGACCATGACGTATGCTACAAGTTCCCAGTATAAACAAGCATCTCTCTAGTTGGAATTCAGCTCACTAAGGGTCAGAGGGCAGAATCATTTTTGCCCATGCTCTGAGGAATAGATATGTCTGTTACTGATCCAAGGGGCTCGGGGCACTATAGTAAAAATGTTATGCCACCTAGCAACAATAGCTGTGCCCCTGAGATGAATTGTTTGGGGAACAGGCCATATCAGAGTGACTTTTAAATAGCTCATTTCTTTCCGCCTCAGGCTTTTCATCTGGGTGGCCTTCCCAGCTTAAATGCCACTCTCTGTCCCTTAAGGGGGTCTGAGTTTAGGCTTTGTGTGTCTGGGAAAGCATACTATCATCCTATACTTGGAAGACACACCAGTTTTCCATGAGGGAAAGACTGCTATGTTTGTATATGGTAACTCAGTATCAAGAAAGAAAGAGCCGGGTCTTGACAGCCACTATCACTAGAAGCGACTCCTCAGTACTTTCCTGACATGGCAGGCAATGACTGCCGCAGGAAACTAAGCTCCTATAGTCTATCGGTCCTGCAAGTGTGTTATACAGTTAAGGTGCAGAAAACCTCAGGGGGCTGTACTGGCTATTTTTGTGTCAACTTGACACAGCTGGAGTTATCACAGAGAAAGGAGCTTCAGTTGAGGAAATGCCTCCATGAGATCCAACTGTAAGGCATTTTCTCAATTAGTGATCAAGGGGGAAAGGCCCCTTGTGGGTGGTGCCATCTCTGGGCTGGTAGTCTTGGGTTCTATAAGAGAGCAGGCTGAGCAAGCCAGGGGAGGCAAGCCAGTAAAGAACATCCCTCCATGGCCTCTGCATCAGCTCCTGCTTTCTGACCTGCTTGAGTTCCAGTCCTGACTTCCTTTAGTGATGAACAGCAATATGGAAGTGTAAGCCGAATAAACCCTTTCCTCCCCAACTTGCTTCTTGGTCATGATGTTTGTGCAGGAATAGAAACCCTGACTAAGACAGGGGCCAAAGACAAGTTGTCGTTTGTGTTCTCTCAGTCAAGGAATACTTTTAACCTGGAGACTCTTAGACATTGTTAATAAAGGTCCTTGGCACACTCACATCCTACAATATGGAAACCAATGACTGTTACCTTGTATGGCAAAAGGAACTGTTCCCAAAATCCGAGGCTGTGTATTCTCTAAAACAGCCATGTTTGGCTACCTGTTCTCACTAAGCCAATTAAACAAATACCAGTGATTCACTCAATGTAGCCACAACAGGAAGAAGAACAAGGAAGACTGGCGTAGTCCATTTTCAGAGACCTGAGTATGAGATTTAGCTTTAAATAGGGGTGAGTAAATGTATTCGTGAGCTGTCCTGGTCACCGTGTGGTCTTGCCCAACATCACTGTCTCAGTTCCAATCTCTCTGGCATGTTGATCTGATAAGTTGTAAGTCTCTTTCCCCACGAGACAAGCTTCCGCTTGGGTTGTGACCAGGCCCTAGCCTTTTCCTCTGTCACCATGAGATTCCTGGGGAAATTCCAATAACTTATCCTCCATTGTTTCAAAAACTTAATTAGCCTAATGACTGCAACGTAGTGGCTTACGATCACCAAAGCATAGCCTGGTACAGTGAATGTACTTTCCTGTAATCCTTTCATGTGGAAGACAGAGGCAGGGGCGTTATAAACGTTCCAGGTCAGCCTGGTCTATGTGGTGAGGTCCAGACCAGACAGGGGTATAAAAAGAGACCGGTCAAACAACAACAACAAAACCACCGAATCATTCCTACTACAACCTGGAGGCCAAGATCCATGAGATCATTTTGACTATATTAAAGTCTAAATGCCAGCTTGACTCAGTGTTCTGTACCTGTGGTCTTGGCACTCAAGAGACAAGAGGGTTGTTAGAACTCAAGTTCTTTGTCAGTCTGGATAGCTTATTGAGGCCCCACCTAAACCCAAATGCTATAGGAAAAAACAGTTCTGTGCTTCATCTGGCTGCTTATTCAGCAGTTTTAGAGAGTGGACACATTATTCTGTGCCTTTAGCCTATGCTCAAGATGAAACATGAGCTATGTAGGCTCCACCGTCTCATTTTAAATAGATAGTTGTTTGTTTGTTTGTTTGTTTTTAATAGGAAAGGAATACAAAGTATTCTTCAGGTTTACCCTATTAAGTGGGTTCATTCCTTGTGGCTTCCTCAGAGCAAGCTTTTAAAAGATGCAAGAAGGCCACGGGGCCTCCTGGAATGGATGTTCTCTCCTTTCATGAAAGAAGAGAGCTCCGGCAGAGGCACTCCTGGAGCTCTTGCCCAGTCTGGATGGCCTGAGCCAGCAATCCCCTGGGTCACTGCAAAGAACTTGCTGAGTGTAATTCAGGAGCCTCTAGGGAGGAGTCCTGGGAGTGTTCCTTTCCCTGCACCATCATCCTTAGTCTGAACAGGATGTCCCTTTTGCATACACATTCCTTAGACTCCTGCTTTTGGTGACATTCTTCCCTTCAGAACTACCCTGGGGGTTCACTTAGCCTTCAGTGTGTCTGTGTAAATATTCTGGGAGTGAGACACACAGAGTGCTTTGCTGTGGGCCCCACAAACCCTAGAGAGTTTCTTGGAACCTCATTCTTGGGCCGGACACACTTGTTTTTCAGTTACGTAAGAGTAGGAGAATTTGCTAAGTTATCACTGAAAGCTTAAGGTCAGAGAGGAGAAATGCAGCACGGACGAAGAAGTCGTCTCTTTACATTCTTGCAATGCCTACCAAAACTCCAATAGCTCGAGTCTAAAATGACAGGAGGGATCAATGGATTCCTCTAGTTGATTGACAGGAGCGGTAGGCTTCAGTTCCTTGCTGCAGGTTGCCCACTTCAGTAGCAGGGCTGGGCTCCTCACCCAGGCAGGAATGATTTCAAGGCTCTTGTTTTTCAAGACATAATCTGAAGGCAATACAGGCTCCTGAACAAAATGTTCTGGGCATTTATGTTTCACCAAAGAGACAGAGAAACCCATACAAGACACTATTCTCAAATGACCAACAAAATTAGGCCCTTTTTTAAGGGCAGGGTCTTTCTTTTAAATTAAGTTCTCAGCTCATTCTAGAAAGAAGAAAAAAGACTTGGCCTCTGGATATGTGGCCTCTTGCAAGGGTGCCTGGTGGCATTCACGTGGTATTGTTCCTTGCATGGCTTTTCCCCAGAGACATGCCATGTCTAGGCAGCTACAGAAAGTCTCACTCCTGTTTCCCTTCTCTCTGTATCCAGTGGCTGCCCAGCTCCTCCCCCACTCCTCTTGTCCAAGAATATATCAAAACTTGGTCAGCAGTGGCTGGGAGAAGGAAGAAGGCCCAGAAAGTCTGAGTTGAGTTTATGAAAGTTTTCCACTAAAGTCAGCAACAGCTTAAATTCAAACCAGGCCCAAGCCGTTCAGTCTCCATATGAGTTGTTCATCAAAGGACCGAAGAGAAGAAATCTGAGCCTGGAGCAGAGGCTGGCTTAAAGGCTTCCAAGTGATTCCTTCTGGTAAGAAAACTATTTCCTATGTCTGCACATGCTCAGGAAAACGGCCTGCTTGACTCTCAATTCAGGTCGTTGTTCTTTTAGCCAGTTTTTTCATCATTAAGTATGGAAATGTCTGCTGTGCATTACCCATGCATGCCTGCACACACGTACAAGCACACATGCTCAGTGTATGCATTTGTGCCTGAACAGTATAAAACTTCAATGCTGTGTCTGGCTGGTTAAAAGCAGGTTTAGTAAGACAATCTAGGGTTAGGGGTTAAGAGGTGGGGTAGGTCAGTGGTGAAGTACTTAGCCAACAGCCACAAAACCCTGTTCTAACATCATTTCCGAATACATGAACGAACGAATGAATGAATGAGGTCTGTTGGGCTCTCATCATAGTTAGCTATTAAGCCAATCTATGCCTATGCACACTGAAATCAAAAGAAGACAAGCTTTGTGCCAGTGTGGTCTCTGACAGACTCAGGGCAGAAGCCTTCTCAGGGAGGCTGACTGTCTGGACAGATCTGCAGTGAGGACTAGGAAGAGGAATCACCAACCCCATAAGAAGAAGGCATCTCATCGCTGCCTGCCCATGGCAGGCTGCGCGCCCAGCACTTTCTTCAGACAAGTTTTCAGTCTTCCTTGAGGTCCTGCAGGAAGGGTATTTGCCCACTTACTATCTAGCTCTCCTGTCCATGTGCTCTACAGAACCCCACCCCTGTGGTGGCCAGATAAGCAGAGACGGTCCAGGCCATTTTCTAAGCATGTGCCTCAACATTATTTTCTCTTTCTCTCCCCAATTTTTTTCCAGTTTCAATTTGTGTTTCCTTCCTTCCTTCCTTCCTTCCTTCCTTCCTTCCTTCCTTCCTTCCTTCCTTCCTTCTTCCCTGCCTCCCTCCCTCTCTTCCTCTCTCTCTCTCTCTTCCTCTCTCTCTCTCTCTCTCTCTCTCTCTCTCTCTCTCTCTCTCTCTCCCTCTCCCTCTCCCTCTCCCTCTCTCTTCCTCTGTCTCTGTCTCTCTCTCTCTCTTTCCTTCTTTCCCAGTCTAATCAGATTTTCAGACATTAAAAGTGAGAACTCTTAACCCAGTCCCTTCTGTCCCCTGCCAGGACATGATTGGTCCCTATGTTTAGTTTTTCATCTCCAGCCAGACTTCCTTCAAAGCAGCTCTAAGGGTGGGGTTCCCATCCCATGAAGAGCTTGTACCCAGCTTCCCAGAGCTGACTGCTGTCTGGAGTATTTTCGAACACCTTTCCTTTGTTCCTGCTGCCCCTCCAGGACATGCTGTGGGAAGGTGGATTTCAGTTTCTGTACCCACTGCACCCTCTGCAGGACACTCAGTTGATGTCCCCATAGGGCAATGATTATTTTAAAGTGACTTCTCTTTTGGAGCAATGGAAGTCTGTTGGATACTCCATTTGTGAGACAAAATTATATGGCATTCACTTCAGGAGCCTTTTACAAACTTGGGGAAAACACAAAAAGTCACAGTTTTGTCTGTTAGCTGGCTTTCTTTGCATTAATTAGTAGAAAACAGGTCACATGGCTATTCTCCTTTTCTCTTTCTTAGCAAGATGATCTCGTCTCTTGGTGAATGTTGCTGTCTCTTCCCTAATGGTGTGAGTGAGGGGTAATCTGCAGAGTATCTCTAGAGAAATAACCATGAACAGTATTCACTGTGGCCATGGGCGGATGTTCTGGCTGACGGCCTGGCTCAGACTCCACCAAAGCTTGGGTCCTGGTTCCAAGTCTTTCTCTATGAAATCCAACACTCAAGAAACTTTGAAATGGCTCCTGTGGCTTTAGAATCAAGAGAACTGCCCCAAATGAATAAATAGCAAATAGATTCAGGAGAGAGAGGCTCTTTCTAAAGCCCAACGCCAGCACCAAGCTCTATAAAATCAGGGTTCATGAGCCACATACATAGCACACTGAGCTGCCTTTTAACCCGAATGGGGAAGAAACCCTGGGCTTAACAGAGATGTGTGAGTCCAAATTTGTAATTTCCTTTCTTCGTGCATTAAGGAAAAAGTGCATTCATCCATGAAAATATCTGGTCCTTGTTTTATTTTTGACTCACCCCAGTGTCCAGGAAGTAACTGTATCCTCGATGTGTTTGGGTGATCTGGGGTGATTTCTCCAAATCTCAAAGATCTTGTGAGGACCAAGAGAATCGCCCACCTGAGTAGGAGTGCCATTCCAGAACATACTCTCTCATATGCCTCTCGCCTCCACTTTGTGAATTTACTTGGGTAGTTACTCTCATTTTGAAAACATCACTTTCTCCATTGCTAGGCCCTGGCATACCCACATGGGAAATTTTTTCCTTTAAATATCCTGCTACACCAACTGTTCTTTTCCCCCTAGCAATAATTTTCATCTTCAAACTCATTTTGGGCATCCGTGTGGTTCCCAGTGAGGGGTCCCCAAACACCTAGAGGTCCTGGAGGTAGATATAGGAGTCTGTGTAGTTTACATATTTCATAAAGCCTAATGAAAATCACAAATATACTGCAGAAGAAACTAGTAAAATGTTTCTGATTGGATTGGAAGCATGGCAAGGCTCTGTGCTAACCACGGATGACTTGTGTGGCTGGGAAGAGTGTCATTGTCACCCCGGTAGAGCTCAGAACTGTTTCTAGGATATTTGGGGTTGCTTGCTGGCTACTTTGATTGCAGGTGATCTGAGGAGGGAGGTGCTGGTGAGCAGCCTCTGAAAGGCAGCTGGAGACTGACATAGATGGGCAAGAACTATTGTTCTGTAGCAGCTCGCAAACGGCCTCTCTGTCCTCCTGGGCCAGAGTCTTTCCTTTTGACATCTTTCCAGAAGGAAAAAGGAGGTGGGTGGGGGTGGGGGACTGCAGTGCCCCTGGGGTCTGGTAGAGCATCTTCTCTGATTTTTTTTCATTGCTTTATAGAGCAGGAACTAGATTGAGATTCCAGGGAACTGACAATTCTCACCAACACCTTGTTTTCATGATCTAGGAAATCAAAGTCCATGACCTTCTTTGTTCCTTCATGCCACACTTAGAAAAGGAAGAATAAACTAAACATTTTCAGTGCTCAAATCCTTGGAGTATTGTTCTCTGTAAAAACAACTTGTTACTGCCTATTAGTTTTGAGAAAAAAAAGCAAGAATCCAAAGATACGAATATATATGTTCATGAATACATACATACATACACATGTGTGTATGTATATATACATATATACATACATATATATATATATGTGTGTGTCTGTGTGTGTATGTGTGTATACACACACATATGAAAGTACTTTCTAAATAGAGCCGCATGTTTTTATTCATATAGCCAGATAATTGGAAGCATATATATGCCCACATACCAACACTTAATGACATGGATACATGAACATATATGCATATACACCTTTTTAATCTATTTTGTTTGGGGTCTGATTTATCACTAATTAGTGTTTTATAAGGAAGTGGATCGTGTAGGAATTACACAAGCACTCCTGAAATTGCAATGCAGGTTTTACCACTGAGGGTTTCCAAAATCACAGCAGAGCACATATTCCATATTCATATTTCAGATCTGTCAGGACATCCAGATAGCTCATCTGATCAGATGGATTTTCGTTCTAGGCCTTGAGAGACAGAAATCCCAGCCATCACGGGGGAGCTGGGGCAATTACAGCAAGTCTGCTCTCCAGCCTCAGTGGATATCTTCTGGGTACCACAGGGGATGCAGGCTGGTGTGAGGCTTAATCAGGCACTAACAGCACCTTGCTGGGAACTTCATGGTTGATAAAGGCAGTGGCATCAGACCAAGTAGCTCCTGCTTTTTAAAGAGACAGCAGCTTCTTTTGAAATGTAAAAGAGGCAGGCTTTTTTGCAAGGTGCAGTGGGTAGAGAATCTGAGACAAGTTTTGGTGAGGTCCTTTCTCATGGTTCCCTGCATTCTTCCAGGAATTTGATGATAAAATGAAAGACACTCTTGGGGCTAAGGTTTTAAAGGGCTCTCTATGGATACAGGGCCGACTTGCCCTGCGGTCCCTCCCCTCTGCTGGACTGCCTCTTACTTGGAGTCTCACTATGGTCTCTGTGCTCATCCTGCTACTTGCTTAATGATGTTCATCATGACATCCAGGTTCGCCATGAGCCCAGAGAGGGGATGAGATGTGGGAGACTGAGCTTCTGGGTGTAGTGGCTCTCGCTTTTGAAGTAGGAATTTTGAAGGTTCTAGTCTTGACTTTGTTTTATTTTGGACTAACCTTTAGTCTTAATGGGGCTAGAGAGTACTGAGAATCCTATCAGATAAGGAGGGCTTTAGGGTAGGCATGGCAGGACACACTCTAACATTTGAAAGATATGGGATTAAAACCTCCAGGCCAGCTTGAGCTACATAGTGAGACCCTCATCTCAAAAACAAACAAACAAACAAACAAACAAAACCAAAACCAAAACCAAAACCAAAAAACAAAGCCATTGAGCTGGAGAGATGGCTCAGAGGTTAAGAGCACTGAGTGCTCTTCCAGAGGTCCTGAGTTCAATTCCCAGCAACGACATGGTGGCTCTCAACCATCTATAATGGGATCTGATGCACTCTTCTGGTGTGTCTGAAGATAGCTACAGTATATTTATATGCAATAAATAAATAAATCTTCTATTTTTCTATATACTTACAGGCTTACCATGACATTTGCCATTAAAACCAAGATGTGGAAGGAGGTCAGATGTATAATCTCAGCCCTTGTGTGGTAAAAATGGGAAGGACAAGAGATCAAGGCCATCCTCAACTAGTTAGTGACTGTAAGTCTAGCCTGGGCTACATGGGTTTCAGAAAAACTAAACGGAGGAATAGAAAGGATGAGAAAAAGGTGTTAAAATCCACTCAGAGGCAAGAGGCAAAAACCAGGATTAGTACAGGCAAGGAGCAAAATCCAAGTTTTCTAATCAATGACCGATGGTGTGAGTATTAGAAAATCATATGTGTGAATGTATTGGGTTATCATTTGTGTTTGCATATCCTGTGATCAGGTATGTGTGGGTTGGATAATCATGTGTATGTATTGGATAATCACACATGTGTGTATTGGGTGGTCACATGTATGTGTATGGGATGATCATAAGCTAAGATTGCTCACTTAACAAACAACCTGGAAGCCCCAGAAACATGGGTGAAAGATGCTCAGTGCAACAGCAGAGAGGAGATGACATCCCTTTTACAACTGCCTAGGACCAGAGTTCCAGAACCCACAAGAAACCCTTTTTCTTTTGTTTGCCTCTCTTCTCTTCCTCCAGTATTGGAACGCTTGCCACTGTTCATGCTTCTGATTGGCCATGGCAATGACTGTTACAGATAGAGGTGTCATTTGTTCCTGACATCTGTCATATGTCACCAGGGATTATGAAAAAACATTAATAATGCCAAGGATATAGCTCAGTCGGTATATTGCTCACATAGTATGCATGAAGCCCTGGGTTTGATGTCCTTACCAACAAAGGGGGATGTGGTCATGCCTGTCTGCAATCTCAGCATTCTAGAGGTAAAGGCAGGAGGGTCAGTTCAAGGTCATTCCCTGCTGCACACTTAGACTACAGGAGCCCTTGCTAAAAAAATAAATAAGAAAAGAGAGGGAGTGGGAAAGGAAAAGAGAAAGAAGGAAGGGAGTGGGGAGAGAAGGTTAGATATTTAACTCTTTCTAGCTTCCAGGCAGGCCCTTAGCTACTGTCTTTCTCATGAACCCAGTAAGCAGTGCCTGGGTCACTGTCAGACACTCTAAGTCTAAGAAGTGCCTTCTGGGAACTTGGGACCTCAGAAAATTGGTAGTGGGGGTGGGGGTGGGGGTGGGGGTGGAGGTGGGGTCACTTAGGCCAGCTACAGAAACTTACAACTCCTTTCTTTAGCAGCAAATGCCCAGAGCACTGTCTCAGAGAGAACCAATCTTCCCTCTCCAATGTGTTGAGATGCTTTCACAGGGTGAATTTTCCTCCCTCACATTTTAATTCCATGGAGTTATTGTCTTCCACTTCAAAGAATACAAAGAAGCTAGGGAAGGGAGGCACACAAAGCAGTTGGGGAAATATTCCTGGGGTAAGGCAATGCAGGGTGACAGTTATTCTGAGACAAAGGGGAGAGAGGGCAGGAGACCAGGGAGATGATCAAGATAATGAAACGTTGGTGCCAAAAAGGTCCAGGAATATAGTCAGATGTCAAAAGACCATTGAGGGGACAATTCCCTCTCTACCCCCTGACAAGGCTTTTTTTTCTTCTTTTTTTTGGTAAAGCCAGTTCTTTAAAAAAAAAAAAAGACAAAAACCAATCACACCATCAAAACTTTGTATCTGTTTTTCTCAGTCTCTCTCTGGTCTGAGATATGACAGCATTTAATCCTTCATTGACTCATCCACATGCCCCAAAGACAAAGGGGTTAATTGGAAAGGCTATAGACCTTCCCCTCGAGGTGGGACTGCAGGTGGAAGCCTTGCGCTCTCTGTGTGCACTTCTATTTGTTCTTTCCACACCATTCTTTCCAGAAGGTTTGGCGGTGGCTGTACTGTATCTTAACTGTCAAGCTATTTTTTTTTTCCTTGCTAGCTTTCATTTGTGTTTTTTCCTCACCTTTCTGAGACCCCTTACCTCTCTCCTCTTAAATCTATACTCACCACAGAGCAGACATAATCCCAGATTTTCAGTAAATCAACACTATATGCTCCCCACTGACTGAGAGAATTTGATACTGACAGACTGTTAGACCTGAAAGAAAAATACTGCTATGCTCTTCGCCTGCAAAGACGGGGGAGGGATGTCCATTATAAATTCGGTAACATGCAATCTGTTCTTACTATTCTGTGAAAGTATACTACCTTATTCTTACTTATATTTTTGACCAATCAAAACCCACCAAATGGAATATTTCCAAATGTAACAAGCAGGACATGTGACGGTCCTGGTGACTTATGCAGAATGCAGCAAAGCTGAAGTCCACTGTCTGAGGAAATGCGTGGGCCTCCATGTCTGCGACAGAGTCTGAATGTGGAACTTTGAATGCCACACCTTGCCAGCTCAGGGTTCCATGTCAGGGAGGCATATTTTGGCTATGGGATGAGAGGGCGATTTGTCCCTGTGTCAGTGACGGTCTCGGCAGTAGAGTTACTAAGAACAGAACTGACTGAGGTTGCTCATCCTCCCTCCACAGATTGGGATGCCAGGTCACGAGTGTATGCTTAGATTTAAAGCTAAGTGTCCTTGTAACAATGAGCCCTTCTATATGGTGGGCTGGACAATGCAGAAGATTCTGTGGCGGCATGGTATAGACCACCTGGGCAAGCAGCGTGAAGAGTCCATAGTGGGCAAAAATACCTTGGGGTGAGGGAAATGGCAGCCACAGTTTTACAAGGATTCAAATAATCTCCCAGATCACTAAGGACAGGGGACTGAATTACTGTTGGGCAGATCCTTGCAAGGAAATTACCACCAAGAGATTGGGAGCTAGTCAAAAGCAGGAGCTATATGGGGTTTCCCCTCAAGGAACAAAGGCTGGTGCATACCCTAGAGTATGTGGGACAGGAGGAGGGTCTCCATCCATGGTAATCCTTGGATGGACACAGACTTTTTTTAAGGGCCCATGATGCTGAAGAATGATGCCTCAGATTCAAATAGTATGTTAAAGCAAAGAATGTTTTATTCTGCAGAAGTCCAGAGTTCTGGGGTCTCCCATTCCAAGATGGAGACAACCAAGTGAGCTGGCAGGTTTGATTTAAAGCACATTAGGGCAATTCCAGGGTAGGTGACCTTTATCTCGATCCATCCATTACCAGGGCATGGGGGCTGGAAATTGTTGCTAATTCATTGCCCTTGCTTCAGGCCAGCTTCTGATGGTAGGGCAGTTTCTGGCTAGCTACCTGAAGCCTGGATTTTTTGGTTTTTTGTTTTTTTGTTTTTTTCTAATAACTGACTTGCTTGGGCTTACCTGGACTTGCCCAGTTCTTAGGCCTATTCTCCTGAACTGCCAATTTGATGTGTGTCATGGAGTCACTTAGCCTTCTTACTCTATAAGGGTAAACCATGCACACTTACAACAGGGTGTGAAACACTACCAAGTTTAGCCTCTGCTGTGTGTATCCAGTCAAAGCTCCTTCACCTCCATACAGAACAGTTATAACTATCTCAGGGAACTTCTTCAAGGACTGCAAAGAGGCAACATGTTTTCATTCTTTATTCCAAAAAGGTGGATATGACCGTTCTAGATTCTGGGCTCTGCACAGAGTATTGGTATCCTGAGGACTCTGCTGTTCTAGTCTGTTTTCTGTCCTCACAGTTTGTTCAGCAATGTTCCACACCACTCCAACCCTCAGTGAGTTAGTGGGAGCCAAGCAGGTGAGATGCCTGTGCACCTGGCTCTGGGGAGAGTTACAGCCCAGCTACATTCACACCATTCTTCATGTAGAAAGTCATCACCCTATGAGATGAGGCACAATGGATTCCAGGGCATCATTCCGTTTAGCAATGTAGTCCAGTCCTTGAGTCCTATGGGTCACCCCCCTGCCACACTCTGTCAATCCTAGTTGTGCGGCTGCCACTGCTTGTGAATCTGGAGGGAAAATTACCCACATTTCCTGGTTTTCTTAACATGTAGCAAAATCAGGATGATTCATAATCTTCATCTCCCATTTCATCTCCCCTTGGGGAGATCCCAACCTCTCAGCAACACATAAAATAGTGCCTAGGCCCTGAGGGCATTCAAGACTACTTAAATTATTGCATAGAAGCAAAATTCCATTCCTATCCCTAACTGGAGCCTCTGTGGTGTGTGTGTGTGTGTGTGTGTGTGTGTGTGTGTGTTTCCATAGGCCAATGTTTTTCTTCTGGCTTCTGTTTTGTTTTCTGAGAGCAGAGGCTGATGAAAGAAAACCGTCACCCCATCCTTTGTGAAGTTGAAAATCCCCCAACTTCTCCTCTGGTGCCCAGCAATACCACTGAGTGTCAGCGGGCATCTGTCTCCTCCACTCATTTTCCATGGACCCTCCCTGTGTTTTTAGTAATTGATTAGGGGCCCTGCAGAGGACTCCTGCACCCCCTGTGGTCTGTTTCATTTGTGATGACCACACCTCCCTCACGACCCACTGAGATGTCAAAAGCTGCTATTCAGCGGTTGCTGATCCATTTGAAGTAGGTCTGGGCTGGACAGACTCCCTACCCCCACCTCCTCCTCCTTTCTTCCCCACTGCCTGGATCTTCAGGAGACTCTCCTGAGTCTCCGCCGAAGCTTGGCAAGCATGGGACACTGATTCTAAGTGATGTAGAATGCAGGACTTGTCTCTGGCTCAAAATCATAGGTCCCAGCACAGTCACCTTGCCAGGAAATATGACGTATTTGTCACGCTCCATGCTTCCTGGCTGTTGTGCTGCTTAGGCTTGTAGGCTCTCCTCTTTGGTTGGAGTTTGTCTGTTTGGCATGGACCCACCACACTCTTATTTACACCGGTTCTCAACTACGAGTTGTAAACAGCTACAATACCAGGCCTGCCTATTTGGGGAGGTGGGGGAGGGCAGAGAGAAAGGCAAGGCGGAGAAAGAGGCAGAGGCAGAGTGAAGGAGAGAGAGAGACAGAGAGACAGAGAGACTGAGACAGAGACAGAGAGTCTCTTGAGATCTTGAAAGAGCTAGCTCAATTTAGAACTCTCTCTAATGGACCTCTCTTGGGAGAAAGGAGTTTATGTAGGGGTTTGAAGCAGGCTCGTCTAAAATATCAGTTAATTTTTAAAAATATGTGGTGACATAAATGCCTCCCTTTAAAGTTGTTGAGATTTGACATTGATTGACATTGACGAAACCTCCTGGCTTGGCATTCTATTGTTGTACAGGTCATGTGTGACCACTGGCAGAACCTCGGTGACTCAGAGTAGCTGCAGAGCTTGCACTACTGTCATTGCAATAGCTTGTGAGGCTGTAATTACTTCAAAATCTCCAGTTTTAGGTATTGCACTGCCATCTAAGACAATCTGCAGCTCTTTGAAGCTCCTTAAAATTGGGGGCGATCCCCATAGGTCCTAGTGACCCTGGAGATACACTATGGCTCCCTTATTTGTGCTTTAACCAATAAACCTACTAAGGTGGCCAGCAATGAGGATACATACTCTAGTGTTCACACACACACACAGATACACACACACAAATGAAGAGAGCTACTGTAAGAGACAATAAACTGCTACCTCACTCAGATTTTCCATCCAAGGAGTGTTAAAAATGGAGGCTTGGATTACACACAAGGTAAACAGACAGTGGGTTCTGAAGCTCCTCAGATCTGAAGATCAGTTCAGCATAGACTCCTGAAGAAGGTGTAGGAGCTAGGCAGGTACAATGAAGAAGGCACCAAATGCCGCCCTGTGCTTTCCATTACTTCCTACTCCAAATCCAAAGTAGCCACTGGCTCCTGTGAAGAGAACCCTCTCTTATGAGTAGAAGTAAGAGGAAGGAGATGAAGTGAACCAGGTTCCTGGGTGTTCCCTGGGGATTAAATTTTAGTTCTCAGAGCACTGGTGGGTGAGCATCTCACATCCAGGTAACATTTGGTCCAAAAGAGCTCCCACATCCTAAAACGCAATAAAATATCCACTTTTCCTCTGGAAAAGACTTCTATGTACTCTCCATGAAATTTTAATTCATTAGTATCATGAAAACTATGTGGATTGTGCCAGACTCTAATTTGTAGGGGGATTCATAATTTCTGTGTACCTCCTGTGTTCCCGGGCATTCATAGTTTCTGTGTACCTACTGTGTTCCAGGGACAATGCTTAATGTTTTGTTTTATTTTTGAGCAAGTTCTCAGTGCAGAAATTTGCATAAGTGGTATCTTGTCTAATTATAACATTTTCCAGAATTTGATTAATATATTAACTCCAACACTGTGTAGGAGTCTCAATTGGAATTGTTGCTCTGGATGTCTGGCCTTCTGCCTCTCACAGCCCCCCATATGCAGCTTGAAGGAGGAGCTGACTAGGAAAGTTGTGTTCGGGTTCATGTAAATAAGACACAAGGTTTTCACGCCCTTCCCTTGCACTGGGGACTCATTTCCCTAATACAGTCTCGTTGTAAAACAATCCACTCCCGAGGAGGTCAACAGCGAAAAGTTTGTCTTCTCAAATTAGTAATCAAAGAGTGAAAATAATTAATAGAGAAAACAGCACAGTTCCACACTGCGTGCCCATGTAGATGTCTATAGAACAATAAATCAGTGGGGGAAAGGAACAGTAGAGGCATTTACAATTAGGCCTCGTACAGAATACCCTGGAAGGAGAATTTGTGTTAAAAAAGACAACATCTGCTGCAAGTTGGTTTATAAATAATACAGCCAGATATTCAGGTAATGACATGACAGACGGTCTCTTGTGTCCTTGTCCTTTTGTGTCCAGGGCTGAATGTGTTTACATACCGCAGCTTATGACATATAAGCCTGGCCTGTTTGTGCTGGGGCCAGGGGCATCTCTCTTCTCCAGGTAAACGCTTCTCTGCTCAAACCATAGCACACCCATGACCCAGATATCCAGAGAAATGTGTTCCATTTGTTTTTAATTGATCCCTTACTGTGAGATGGTAAGTGCCTGAAAGAAGTGTGATCAGACACCCTTTCAGGACTTTCAAGCATGAACCAGTTCCCTTGCTGTTGATGCTCTGGCTTGACAGAAAGACTGATGGCCAAGGTCAAGGGCACAGAAGCTAATTCTAAACAAAGATGGATGAGGCAGGGTGTGGGCTTTACCTGATCTAAGAGGGTCTGCTCGAGGTTGGGATTTACCAGGCATTCTTAAAAAAAAATAAGACAAAGTCCTTTAATTCTGAAATGAATGAAGTTATCACACAGCCTGCCTTTGTTGGGGCCCTTTCTCTTATTATTCGGCTCCTCGCCACCCAGCTGACAGCAGGGTGAGTGATGGCCTTCAGGCAGATGATTCCTCTTCCCCATGAAGGAACTAATAAATACTGCCTGTCTCAGCGATAAATTGTGCATGAAATAGTCCACTCTGGTAATCTATGGTTATGGTAAGGAAAATGGCATTGTGAAAAAAATACAGCAGATCTGTGATTGAGACACAAATGAACAGAAGCTCTGGATACTGAACTCTGGGTTTGTTTGCTTGCTCTCTTTTGTTCCTGTTTAGAGTCTACAACAAAATAAGGTACCAGTGGGGGACTGACTTCCGGGGTAGGTAACATAATTCACAGAGATTTATTTCAACCTCTGATATCTCCTATGTCTGCAAGTCTTTACCGAGTTGCCAGTATTAGTGATGGCTAAGATCAGCCATTGTGCAGCACCCAGAATTCTCAAAAGAAGCCAATCAATTTTCTTCCTTAAAGTAAAGGACATTGTATGTTGTACATGTTTTTTCAAGAGAATGTACTAAATTAAGAGGTTGAAAGACTGGAGATTTTTAAGGTGGAACTCTCAAGCTCAGGGTATAAAATGTAAAGGTTGTTGTTTTTTCAAAATTGTACTTAGAAATAAACAATGTAAAGTTTTTGTTTGACCAATGTTTGTTCTCTTGAATGCATGCTTTAGAAACCAATATTTTCCTAAGAATGGTTACACTGACTTTGGTAATATACATACAACCCTAGGGTCTTCCTCCAAGAAAATTACCAACGCATAAATGTTTCCTGGCTTGTGGACCAAATGGGTGTGTTCTCTTCTGTATCCATACATTGCCCCTACATATGGTAGGAACCTATTCATTACCCTAAATGCTTCATATTCTTTCTCTGATTTCCACTGAAATGGGCCTTGGTATTTAGTCTTTTACACTCACCAAAAGTTTAACTGGATATGTTGGCCTGCCTAGGATGATCTCGGTGTAAGGACTGTTTCAGATAATCAAATTATCTGTCATCATTAAATGAACCTTGGTAATCACATGTTGGGTTGGAGGCCAAGATTGGCTCAGTTCTGCAGTGTTGAACTATAAGGAATCTGAGAGATGATTCAGCTGCCCAATCCAATGATTTACACCGATTGTATGAGGCCATTCTTTATGTCAGGTGCTTACCCTCTGAACTCTACCTCATTTCATGTCCACAAATCCCTATGAATTTGGAGCAATTTTTGTTGTGTTGTAGGGAAGGTGACTGAGATCAGGAAGTGTTAATCTATTGTCTGAAATTCTTAGAACAAAAATAGACAGAATGTGTTTAAAATATATATATATATATATATATATATATATATATATATATATATATATATTAACATTTACTGGCAAGGGTGAGGCCTGGGGCTTTATACATTGTTGGTGGAAATGTAGACTAGTTCAGCCACTATGGAAATCAGTATAGAGGTTACTTATACAACCAAAAATGGAGCTACTATAAGAATCAGCTTTTCTATTCCCGGGTGTGTGCCCAAAGGATTCAAAGTCAGAATACAACATAGACACCTGAACATCCACAGTTACCACCATACATTAGCAAGTTACAGAATCTGCCTTGGTAACTATAAACAGAGGACTGATAGAGAAAGTGTGAGTGTGTGAGAGTGAGTGAGTGTGTGTGTGTGTTATTCACCCCTAAAGAAGAATAAAATTATGCAAAAGGAAAAGACATAGGATTGCGTATCATCATAAGTCAAACATAGAAAGACAGATATCACAGTTTCTCTCATATATGGGCTTTTTATTTATTATTTTATATATAAAAATATATTATATATTTAAATATATTATTTTATATATAATATATAACATGTAAAAGTAAAAGCAAGGATAGAGCAAGAGCGAGAGAGAAAACGAGAGCACGAGAGAGAGATAGAGAGAAAGGCAGAGAGAGAGATTGGAACTAGAAGGACTATTTGGAAAAGAGGGGCCCAACACGAGAGAGGGATACCAAGGAAGGATAAAGCAGTAGTGAATGGATAAGAGTATACTGTGTCCAATAAATCCATGTGAAATATCCATGCTGAAACTCATTACCTTGTATAAATAAGATGTGCTAATAATTTAAATAAATGAAAAATAAGTAAATCCTGGCAATATGGCTCCGAAAAAGACTGTCCACACATGACTAGTCAGTCAGAAATCTTCATGAAACATAGAATTTGCCACTGGTGCAATAATATTCTTGATAAAATACATAGGCCAAAGAAAAATAAATAAATTGATTAGTAAATTAATCAACCCAGTTATCATTAGCCTCTGCTATTGTAATGGCATAACAAAAATCCCAGGAGATTCAAAGGACAAGCGGGTGTCTGGGAGTCCATAACTCCAGGCTGGGCTCAGCTTAACTGAACCTCAAGCTTTGTGGTCTGGGTCTGTTCTGTGTCTCTCATCTTTTTGGACCAGTGGTCCAGTGAAGACATTTTCTTTGTTTCTTTTTATTCTTAGATATTTTCTTTATTTACATTTCAAATTTTATCCCCTTTCCCCATTTCCCCTCTGAAAATCCCCCTACCTCATCCCCTCTTCCCCTGTTCATTAACCTACCCACTCCTGCTTCCCTGTCCTGGCATTCCCCTACACTGGGCCATCAAGCCTTCACAAGGCCAAGGTCCTCGCCTCTCAAAGATGTCCCACAAGGCCATCTTCTGCTACATATGTGGCTGAAACCTTGAGTCCCATCATGTGTTTTCTTTGGTTGGTGGTTTAGTCCCAGGGAGTGCTGGGGGTACTGGTTGGTTCATATTGTTGTTCCCCCTATGAGGCTGCAAACCCTTTCAGCTCCTTGGGTTCTTTCTCTAGCTCCTCCATTGGAGACCCTGTGCTCAGTCCAAAGGATGGTTGTGAGCCACCATTTTGTATTTGTCAGGCATTGGCAGAACCTCTCAGGAGACAGCTATATCAGGCTCCTGTCAGCAAGTACTTGTTGGTATCCACAATAGTGTCTGGGTTTGGTAAGTGTATATGGGATGGATCCCCAGGTGGGACAGTCATTTGATAACCTTTCCTTCAGTTTCTGCTCCAAATTTTGTTTCTGTATCTTTTCCCATGGGTATTTTGATCTCCCTTCTACAAAGGCCAAAAGAATACACCTTGTGGTCTTCCTTTTTCTTGAGCTTCATGTGGTCTGTGAATTGTATCTTGGGTATTTCAAACTTCTGGGCATACCATGTGTGCTCTTTTGTGATTGGGTTACCTCACACAGGATGATATGTTCTAGTTCCATCCATTTGCCTAAGAACTTCATGAGTTAGCCAGGCATGGTGGCACATGCCTTTAATCCCAGCACTTGGGAGGCAGAGGCAGGCCGATCTCTGAGTTCGAGGCCAGCCTAGTCTACAGAGTGAGTTCCAGGGCAGCCAAGACTACACAGAGAAACCCTGTCTTGAAAAAACAAACAAACAAACAAACAAAAAACAAAAAAGGAACTTCATGAATTTATCATTTTTAATAGCTGTTTAGTACTCCATTGTGTAAATGTACCACATTTTCTGTATACATTCCTCTGTTGAGTGACATCTGGATTGTTTCTAGCTGCTGGCTATTATAAATAAGGCTGCTATGAACATAGTGGAGCATGTGTCCTTATTACATGTTCGACCATCTTCTGGGTATATACCCAGGAGTGGTATTGCTGGGTCCTCAGGTAGTACTATGTCCAATTTTCTGAGGAACTGCCAAACTGATTTCCAGTGTGGTTGTACCAGCTTGCAATCACACCAGCAATGGCTGAGTGTTCCTCTTTTTTCACATCCTCACCAGCATCTGCTGTCACCTGAGTTTTTGATCTTAGCCATTCTGACTGGTGTGAGGTGGAATCTCAGGGTTGTTTTGATTTGCATTTCCTTGATGACTAAGGATGTTGAACATTTCTTTAGGTGCGTTTCAGCCATTCGGTATTCCTCATTTGAGAATTCTTTGTCTAGCTATGTACCCCATTTTAAATAGGATAATTTGGTTTTCTGGAGTCTAACTTTTTGAGTTCTTTGTATGTATTGGATATTAGCACTCTATCAGATGTAGGGTTGGTAAAGATCTTTTTCCAATATGTTGGTTGCCCTTTTGTCCTATTGACAGTGTCCTTTGCCTTACAGGAGATTTGCAATGTTATGAGGTCCCATTTGTCAATTCTTGATCTTAGAGCATAAGCTATTGGTGTTCTGTTCAGGAAAATTTCCCCTGTGCCCATGTGCTCTAGGCTCTTACCTACTTTCTTTTCTATTAGTTTCACTGTATCTGGTTTTATGTGGAGGTTCTTGATCCATTTGGACTTGAACTTTGTACAAGGAGATAAGAATGGGTCGATTTGCATTCTTCTACATGCTGACCACCAGTTGAGCCATCACCATTTGTTGAAGATGCTGTCTTCTTTCCACTGGATGGTTTTAGCTCCTTTGTCAAAGATCAAGTGGGTTCATTTCTGGGTCTTCAATTCTATTCCATTGATCTACCTGCCTGTCACTGTACCAATACCATTCAGTTTTTAATCATGATTGCTCTGTAGTACAGCTTGAGGTCAGGGATGGTGATTCCCTGAGTTTTCTTTTATTGTTGAGAATAGTTTTCACTATCCTGTGTTTTTTGTTTTTGTTTTTGTTTCTTTGTTTGTTTGATTTTTTATTCCAAATGAATTTTAGAATTGTTCTTTCTAACTCTAAGAAGAATTGATTTGGAATTTTGATGGGGATTGCAGTGAATCTGTAGATTGCTTTCACCAAGATTGCCATTTTTACTACAGTAATCCTTCCAATCCACGAGCATGGGAAATCTTTCTATCTTCTGAGATCTTCTTTGATTTCTTTCTTCAGAGACTTGGAGTTCTTATCATACAGATCTTTTACTTGCTTAGTTCTTATCAAGGTAGCAACAGAAGCACAAGATGATAAGATTAACCACAGAAAGATATTTCCCATCTGTAGTTCTGTCATGTCTGATAGTATTCTATTGACTAAAGAGGAAGAAGAACACCCGTGGGCTCTTAGCTGGGAACCGATCCCTATTAGCAGAGAGAGAGAGAGAGAGGGAGAGAGAGAGAGAGAGAGAGAGAGAGAGAGAGAGAGAGAGAGAGAGAGAGAGAGAGAGACTACAAGACAGAGAAAAACAAACAAAAGTTTATTAGCAGCTATAATCTATATATACATGGTTGACACCCAGGGATAGGTAGCTCTCATCAAGGTGGATTTGAATTCCAGACTCTTGAACAAATTACAATAAAATGCTGGCGTGGTGAAAACACAAAGGAGCAGAGCTCTCCATCTCCACAGGACGCTGTGGGAGAAAAGCAGATAAGGCAGAGAAGAAGGTGGGTTAGGATGCTTGCTGATGTAGAATCCTCTGCAACTACTGCTGGGCCAGCCCAGATCTAAAAGCGTCCTGGGTGGTTAACCTTTGCTCTTCCTGGGTTGTGCATGAAGCCTCTTGTCTTTATAAATTTATGTCCTCATTTTAGGTGGCTGGAGGGAGGGCAGAGTCTCCCTGTGCCTGCATCTTCTCACTTGCTTTCAGCTCTGTAATCTTTCCTATTTTCGGATGGCCTCTTCTGGTCCTGCACATGACTTAAAACAAATGACAAGGTCAAACCCAAACCTACCATCCCACATGCTGTTATTAGAACCCCAAGTATCATGAGATCATGACGTCAGATTCAGAGCCACAAATTTCTTGGGCTAAATCAAGAATTTCTTGGGTTTAAGTGGGTCACATGGTGAAAGGGATTTAGCCACTCCTCTGTGAAAGGAAGGACTGGGAGAGCCATAACTGCCACAACAACATAGTAAGTGTGGGTGTCTACAGGTCAGATGATGATGAGTGTCCTCTTCCTGGGTAGGGATTTAAGTTTTTAATAGTAGCCTATAAAGTAATGAGTTTCATCATGGCACTATTTTGTGTTTTGAGATAGGGTCTCAAGAGCCTCTGTCTAACCCAGATCTCTAGAATAAACATGAACTTCTGGTCTTCCTGCCTCTACCTTCCAGATGCTGAGATCGCAGGCTTCATGTTGAGTTCATGTGTTACTGGCGACTGAACTTGGGACTTGCTGTATGCTGGGAAGGCACCCTCTTCCTCTCACCCCTACAGTGGCATTTTCATACATTGCTTTTAAGTTCCTCACTTCCTGGTGGCCCTCTTTGTTCCTCACACTTCTCCTCCCTTTCCTCTTTTTTTTATCCCCTCTCCAACTTTCCCTTAAGATTTCTTCTTCACTACAGGCATAGTTGGTGGCAACTATCTTAGCAGCAGGGAGGCAGAGGCAGGCAGATCTTTGTGAGTTGGAGGCCAGCCTGTTCTACATCGCACATTTGAAGCTACACAGGGCTGTACACTGAGGTGTTGTCTCAAAAGCAGAACACCAACCAAATCAAACAACAAAAAAGACTCTTATCCCATCTCTTTTCTGGTTTCATGATCTATACATGCATTGCCTATGTGTCCACATATTCATATATTGCGTCAGTTGGCTGATCCAGCCTGAGCTCCTTCAGAGTTCCAAAGTGGATTATGAAAGAATGAACCATCCCAGGCTAAAAATCAGTGTGGGAGGGAAAATTGAGCCAAGCTCCAGGATTCCACTCTCTCTGCCACCATGCTGTCTGGTCAGCCACTGTGTGAGCAAGCAGCCTCCACTGCCCTAGACAAGAGGTGCCACCAGGCCTTCCCCACAGATGGACTGTGGCCACTGGATAGTGAACCAGAGGAAAACCTTGACCCTTATGCTGTTATGCACTTCATCCACAAAAATGAGAAGGCAGCTAACACCTAGTCACATTGGCTGGCCCAATATTAGCTTTCTATGATTGCTCTGCCATTTCCTCAGACTTACTGACCGAAAACATTAATCTGTTACTCATGGTCCTACAGGTCAGAACAGGTGGCTAAGGAGGCAACAGTACAGTATTTCTTACCAGGCAATCATGGAGAGACAGGCTTCTGAGTTCTTTAAGATTGCTGGCCACGTTTATTTGCTTGGGTTGCAGGACAGAAGTCCTCATTTCCAAGTTAGCTGTCAGGCATGGCTCATCTTTTCTCCTAGAGTCTGCCTATGTTTCTTCTCCCACTTCTTCCAACCAGTGTACTCAAAGCCAGCTAAAGCTAGCCACTTTCCATGCTTCTGATCTACGCCTTATGCCACATGGCTTTTGCCCCCTCGTTCTGACTGACTACAACCAGAGACGCTTCTTCACGCCTGGGACTCAGACAGAATCACAGGCAGTTACATGTTTTATTTTCTTCTTGCTGTGACAGACATCTAACAGGAAGTAACTTTAGGGTAGAAGGGTTTGTTTTGGCTTACATTTCGAAAGGACACCACCTACCATGATGGGGAAGATATGGTTGCAGTGTGGCATCTGCTCACGCTGTCTACATGAAAAAGAGAGGGCAGACAGGCGATCTGATGTTTTTCCTGTTGACTCACTTCCTCCGGCACAGTTCTACCTCCTAAAGGTTACACAGCCTTCTAAAATGGTACCAGTAGTGGGTCAGCATATGTGCAAATACATGCAATGTGGGGGATGTTTCAAAATCAAACCACAATACTAGATAATTGTGACTTCTGTATTCACTTCTTTTTAGCTGCTGTGATAAACACTATGACCCAACTGACAAATAGAAGAGTCTGCTCTGGCTTACAGTTTGTTCTAGTGAGCAGAGAGTTCATGGTGACAGGAAGTCATGGCAGCAGTCAACAGACACAGTGGTGGGAACAGAACACTTGCAACTCAACTTCAAACACACAGGAAGCAAAGAATTTGAACTGGTTTCAGGGCAAAACCATTCCCTCAAACCCACCCACAGTGATGCACTTCCTCCAGCAAGGCTTTGTCTTCTAACCCCTCCCAAACTCCACCCTTACAGGGAACCAAGTGTTCATATTATGAGGGGCATTGCTAACCCAGACCGCCACCACTAACAGAATCCCCTTGCTTACTCTATGCTTGCCAATCAAACAGTTAAGAAAAAGCTCGTAAACCTTAATTTGGTCCACTGAGGCCCCTAAATCAAGGGGTGTGGGCATGCGCTGTGCTCAGCATGAAGCTAAAGTAAGTTCTACAACAAGCTAACATTAATGGGGAGATGAGAGAAGAGGGAATCTTGTCAGAGAGAAGGCAGAAGGAAAGTACATGGTACAAAAATGAAAACCAGAGGTTGGCATGCTTATTTGCTGGCAGCACAGGGAGTGGTTTAGT
This sequence comes from Mus caroli, assembly GCF_978045245.1. NCBI lineage: Eukaryota > Metazoa > Chordata > Mammalia > Rodentia > Muridae > Mus > Mus caroli. The sequence goes on along the minus strand of NW_028227274.1, from coordinate 10,790,495 downwards.
CCTTGTAAAATGCACGTGTCCATAGCAGCTGCTCAACTCCGCCATTCTAGCTCAGAAGTAGCCACAGACCAGACATCGAGGACTGGACATACTCTGTAATAAAACTTTATTTACAAAACCATGTGGAGGGCCATCTTGGTCCCACAGACTGAACTCATTCTGGTTTCCACTAAGATGAGTCTCTAGTTATGCCTTAGAAAGTTCCAAGAAAGACTAAGTGGTAACAAAATGCCAGAAATAACAGTGTCCCACCACAAGAATGTTCTCGTGTGGGCAGTCTTTTGTTTTAAATTTCCTTCAAATTTCTTCAACCTACCATTGAAGGCAAGGTCAATAATGTGAATTATTTCTATGGTGGTTTATATAGACTGTCAACAGACCTAAGATCAGCCTGGAAACAAATCTCTGGGAATGTCTGTGAAGGATTTTCTACATTCTGCTTATTTAGGAGGGAAGCTCTGCCTTGAACCATGATCAGCACCCTTCAATGGGCTGGGATCCTAGACTGCTCTGGAAAGGAGCAACAGCCCAAGCTTAGATGTCCCTCTCTGTTGCCTCACTGCAGACAGTGTAATTAGGAGACTGACTCCTGCTTGCTCTGCCTTGATGGCTAGTATTCCCTCTAATACAACAGTATCAGATATACCATTATATACAACAACATATTAATATAATAAAATAATGTATCCATGTATTAATATACAATAATAAAATAATGTATATTTATCTATTAATATATAATATAATAAAATAATGAAAATAATATAATAAACCCTCCAATCTTAAGTTCCTTTCTGTAGGCATTTTGTGGCAGCAACAAGAAAAGTCACTGACACCTTTTCACTACCCTGTGTGCCCCTACAATCAGCACTGAGCCGTGCTTCTTTGGGTAAACAACACACTGCCCAGAAGGTTCTCTAGCTGTCCAGTGTATACCACATCTGCTTAAACTGCTGAGGCAGGCACAGCCTAAGGTGGCTAAGCCTCATGCTGACATGTGATAGTGGCTACCTTATGGGAGAATTGACCCCACACCCCATAGGCTATGCACAGCTGAGGCAAAGCCATCTTCTCCTTGGATGAGAAAGGCCTCTAGATTTCTATAAATGTACCCTGGGAGAAAACATCTCCCAGGGCAAGCCTTGCAAAGTTCAGTTAGAAAATGCTGACAAGGCCCTTGTGGTGGTTTGAATAAGAATGGCCCCCCAAAGGCTCATGCATTTGAATGCTTAGGGAGTGGCATCAGGAGGTGAGGCCTTGTTGGAGTAGGCATGGCCTTGTTGGAAGAATCATGTCACTGGGGGTGGGCTTTGAGGGTTCAGAAGCTCCAACCAAGACCAGTGGCTCTCTCTTCCTGTGGCCTGGGAATTCAGATGTAGAACTCCTAGCTACCTCTCTGGCACCATGTCTGCCTACAAGCTGCCATGTTCCCAGCCAAAATCACACTGGACTGAATCTCAGAACTGTAAGCCAGCCCCAGTTAAATGCTGTCTTTTGCAAGAGTTGCTCTGGTCATAGTGTCTCCACAGGGCAGTAGAGCACTGACTAAGGCACTCCTGCAACCCCAGGTTCTCAGGAGGTTCCAGGCCCACCCAAGTTAAAGAAAGAATTAAAGACTACGCTAGGTCACTTAGCAAGACTCTGTTTCAAAAAACAAAAACAGAAAGCTGGGGATGATCCCAGCACTCAGGAGGCAGAGGCAGGCAGATTTCTGAATTTGAGGCCAGCCTGGTCTACAGAGTGAGTTCCAGGACAGCCAGGGCTATACTTGAGAAACCCTGTCTCAAAAACAAACAAACAAACAAACAAACAAAACCAAAAACGAACAAACAAAAAAGCTGGGGATGGGCGTAGCTTAGGGGTAGAGCCTGCTTAGCAGGTACAAAGCCCCAGGTGTAAACCTGAAACACACACACACACACACACACACACACACTTAAGGATACTGAACATCTCATGAATTCAGTGGTTCTTCACAAGTCCTGAGGACATGAATAGCATCTCACCAGAGCCCAAGGAAGTAGGGAGAGAGGCCTTTTCTTCTTTTTTATGATTTAAACATTTAAAAAAAAAGCTATGTTTGTATGTGTGAGTATATGTCTGTGAGTATACTTGAGTATGTATATACGTGTGTATGTGAGTGTTTGTATGTGCATGCGAATATGTGTGTGTGAGTGTGCATATGAGCATGTGTGAGTGAGAGAACGAGTGTTTATGTGTGTATATGTGTGCTTGTGAGTGTGTGTATATGTGTATGTGTTGTGTGTATGAATATATGTGTGTGAGAGTGTCTGAGTGTGTGTGTGTGTATGTGAATGTTTATGTGTGTGTGTGTGTGAGTGAGAGAGAGAGAGAGAGAGTCTAAAACTGCCAGAGAGAGGCACCAGATCCCCTGCAGTTGCAGTTACAGACAGTAGTGGGCTACCTTTTGGGGGTGCTGAGTCCCCCCGTGAGAGTAGCAAGTGCTCTTAACCACTGAGCAATCCCTCCAGTCCTGTGTGGGACCTCTTTGCACTGATCTTATTACTTGCTGGACTTTCTGAAACATTTGGGTTTTTTCCTTTGTGACAGCTGATTAAAAGACTGCTCTTACTGAAGAAAACAAAGATTTACAAACAAAAGCAGTTAGTAGCTTTTATCCATCATCAAGGAATTAACCAATTGGCAACAAGCAAGACAGCTCAATTCCTTTAGATATCTGAGCCCGAATGGCCTTAATTGGGGAAGCATGTTAAAAGGAACGCAATGACATTCATTATGGATTAAGCTAATACATCACAGACCCATCACATGCCTTAATTTAACAAATTCCACATCTTACTGTTTGGCAGGAAATGGCATCTCAGGAAAAGCATCAGCAGCCTGCCAGTCTGCCTTGAGTCATCGGGAAGGACTGAGTCCGTCTGAAAACTGTTAATCTTAACAGCTCTGTGCCTCGCCTTGACAAAGGGTGCTAGAGGCTTGGGGATTGTGCAACTGCTCTAGGACTCTATTGCCAGCCTCCCTGACACTCTTCTCTTGGTACCTGAACTGAGGTGGACAGGAGTGATGCCTGTATTTTCCAGCTCAACCCACACAAAGCAGGCCAGTGTGTGTCCACTGTTGGAAAACCATTTGCTTCCTGCTATGATTACAACCAGATTTCAAATACAAATGTCTGAATTCTGACGTGACATGTTTGATGTCATTACATCAGTTATAGCATCTTCTAATGCAGGGAAGAGGAAAATGAAGTATTTAATCGAAACCAGCAAAACTAAAACTAGCTAATTTTTAAAAATAATAAACCATCACAAAGGAACTCACACAGTATGTACTCACTGATAAGTGGATATTAGCCCAAAACTTAGGATACCCAAGATATATAATACAATCTGCTAAACACATGAAACTCAAGAAGAATGAAGACCAAAGTGGGGTCACTGTACCCCTTCTTAGAATGGGGAACAAAACATCCATGGAAGGAGTTACAGAAACAAAGATTGGAGCTGTGAGGAAAGGATGGACCATCTAGAGACTGCCATACCCAGGGATCCATCCCATAATCAGCTTCCAGAATGCTGACACCATTGCATACACTAGCAAGATTTTGCTGAAAGGACCCTGATATAGCTGTCTCTTGTGAGACTATGCCGGGGCCTAGCAAACACAGAAGTGGATGGTCACAGTCAGCTAGTGGATGGATCACAGGGCTCCCAATGGAGGAGCTGGAGAAAGTACCCAAGGAGCTAAAGAGATCTGCAACCCTGTAGGTACAACATTATGAACTAACCAGTACCCCGGAGCTCTTGACTCTAGCTGCATATGTATCAAAAGATGGCCTAGTCGGCCATCACTGGAAAGAGAGGCCCATTGGACACACAAACTTTATATGCCCCAGTACAGGGGAACGCCAGGACCAAAAAAAAAAAAAAAAAAAAAAAAAAAAAATGGGAAAGGGTGGGTAGGGAAATGGGGGAGAGGAGGGAGGGTATGGGGGACTTTTGGGATAGCATTGGAAATGTAATTGAGGAAAATATGTAATAAAATATATTAAAAAAATAATAAACCATCTGTCATGAACTAGAGATTCTGTGTGCTATTCCCCTCTCTCTTTATATATGTATATATGTGTTATGTTTTTGAGTGTGTGTGTGTGCGTGCATATATGTGCTTGCTTATGTTATGTATGTGGAGGCAAGAGATTGATGTTCAGTCTCTTCCACAATCTTCATTCACCTTCAGCTTTGAAATGAGCTCTCTCTCTCTCTCTCTCTCTCTCTCCCTCTCCCTCTCCCTCTCCCTCTCCCTCTCCCTCTCCCTCTCCCTCTCCCTCTCCCTCTCCCTCTCCCTCTCCCTCTCCCTCTCCCTCTCCCTCTCCCTCTCCCTCTCCCTCTCCCTCTCCCTCTCCCTCTCCCTCTCCCTCTCCCTCTCCCTCTCCCTCTCCCTCTCTCTCTCTCTCTCTCTGAACCTGGATCTCACTAGTTCCCTAAGCTGGCAAGCCAACAGTTCCTAAGACTCTTTTTCATTCTTACCTTTTCAATGCTGGGTTTACAAGTGTAGGAGATGCACCTGGATGCTTACCTGGATGCTGGGCATCTGAACTCAGGTCCATAGGCTTTATCCACTAAGCCACCGCCCCCATACCAGCAGGCATCTGTTCATTTATTCCTCAAAGTAACAGGGAAATGTTGCTACTGCCATCCCAACATGCTGTGCTGATGAGGAAATTTTCCCAACAGAATTATACAGCTCACCTGTGGTCACACCTGGTGGAAACAGGCTGTTAGGCAAGCCCTGTTTATTTCAGTCCTTCTGACAGACACCCTCCATTCTCTCATATTATATCTGGAGAATTGGAGCCTCATTCCTAATACCAGCAGCAATCCATCTGCCTTTTAAGCCTCAAGCCATAGATGTCCCTTCCAGTTGCATCAATAATCTTAGGTTGAGACATTTCAAATGCCTCCTGTCTTGAAGAAGGGATTCTTCCAATCTCTCTCCTTTGCTCTGTTAGTAACATGCAGGGAGATTCAGCAAGCTTCCCATGAGTGGTATACGGGTTGTATGTGTAGACACAGGCAGGCTGCCCCTTCCCTTCTGACCCATCAGGGGCATGGGTGATTTTCTGAGCTTACTCAAGCCAGCACTTCCAAAAGTCAAGAGAAGGCAAGGCTGTCTTGTTCTTATTACCCTTCTGCTCTCTCATTCACCCACTTGGTTTCACAAGGCTTCCAGAAAACAAGCACATGGTTTCTGTGGCAGCACCAATAAACATTCCTTCCATGCCCTCATACGCACTCTCCTGGAAATGGCTCTAGGCTCTGACAGCTACTAGTGTGACCTGGGCTGGACTCTGACCCTGGTGTCGACCAGACTTGGCTAGTTTTACTGATTTTAGCTGCCTTAGGTAGCTTGAGGCCTCTGAGCCTTTCCTTTTTCTGGGGCCAGAGAAGTATTTTTATTTTCCAAACTTTAAATGTTATATATATATATATATATATATATATATATATATATACACACACATACATACATACATACACATACACACATACATACATACACACACACACACACATATATATATATATATATGTATGTATTATACATGACAGTGGGTTTCCTTGAGGTGACATTTTTTAACACATGCAGAACGTATTTCAAACACATTCTCTCCACCTATTGTCTTCTCCCTCTTCCACCAATCCCCTTTCTCTTCCCTGCTAACTCCTTTTTACTGCCCTGTAGACATGGATGGGTAACTTACCAGCAGCTACACCACCAAAACCTGTACATCTGTACTCGTGGAGATGTGTCAGAACCAGGAAGGCAGGCAGAAGCCCTCAAACGCTGGCTATTCCCAGCCATAGTCAAGTCACATAGATGAGCCCAGCTTCTGTGGTGCGGAGGGTAACTTATGGAAAACCAGGCCAGTCTGCGGCACCTTCTGTTTAATCAAGGATCAATGAGAAGAATTTGAACTAAGGTAGAGATGGCTGCTAAGAATTGGTGGCCTGCCCTTTTAAATATCATTTCCATTGCATCAGAGAAGGGAGTTTTGACTTAAATGAAACAAATTCAGAGTTCTGACGGTAGTTTTGGACCTTAGTGAACACAGGAGGACCATGTGTGGGTGCAGATATATTCCCTAGGATTCATTTAATTGCAAGTAAAAGAACACCAAAGTGGTTCCAGCCAGGGCTAGAAAGAGAGATCCATGGGCCAGTGCTGAGTTAATGAATAAGGGCTGGATGGGCTAGAGCTTGATTCCTGTGCAGATTTCTTGTCTGTACCTGAGTGGGAAAGCTGAGCTCTGCTCGTGGGACCTGGTAATGGACAAACAAGCCTGAAACATTTACTCTCTGGATGCTAAGCAAGTGTTGCCTAATGCTTAGGTTAGTCTAAGAGGGGCAGTCTGCAGGGAGGTTTGCACCTCAGCTTCGTAACCCCACAGGATCAAGAAGCCGAGCGCTTCTTATCATTGTGTTCTTCACCCTTTACTGCCTGTCTTTCTACGAAGACAGGCAGTAAATGTGGTCATCACACTGCAGCCCTGTGGTTGCAGTGTGATGACCACATTTGTCCTGAAGAAAAGGAAGGCACTGGTGCCCAAGGCTGGTTTGGTTTGGTTTGGTTGGTTTTGGTTTTGGTTTGTTTTTGTTTGGTTGGTTTAATTTGGTTTGGTTTATAAAATGAGTGCCCCAAGGAGACCTGCCTTCTACCTAACTATCTGGAACTCACCAGAGGCTACTGGCCACAGGGAAAGCTGGAAAACCAATGATTTCATGAGGGACACAGGCATCATAGTCAAACATGATCTAATGTCTTGGGCTGACAACAACGACCTAAAAGTGAAATTACAGGTTTGTTGGCAAGGAAGAGTGGGAGAACACCATCAAGTTCTCCACTCACCATACTGCTAGCACTAAAGCCAAGGCCAGGGCTCTGAACAGCAGCCTGAATTACTTGCAAATATTAAATACAGTCGCATCTGCCAGCCCCTGAGAACCACCTGCTAAAGTGAACCCAGCTTCCTAGTGTACCTTTGGAACACAGCTCTTTGCTTGGTTAAGAGACAGCCTTTATGGGTGCAAGAACAGAGCCACTGGATGTGAACCTCAGCCAGATTCACAGCTATAGCCTTTTGCGAATTGGGGATATGGTCCAGTTAAAAGTGTACTTACCTCACATGCGTGAGACTGTGGGTTCAGTCCCTATCACTGTATAAAAGCAGGCCTGGTGGTACATACCTGTATCTCAGAACTAAGGTTGTAGATCAGGAAAGTCAGAAGTTTAAAATTATCCTCAGTTTAAATAAGGAATTCTAGACCTTGTCTCAACACACACACACACACACACACACACACACACACCCCAGAACCATGACCTTTTCCAGAAGGAATGGCCTGTGTAGCCAGGTCATCTTGGCTGCCTATATAGTGATATGGAAAAGAGCTGCTTGTGAGAATTTTCCAAGCCAGTTGACTTCCAGACAACGCCCAGCTATTACTCTGTCTCTCCCGTGGTCAGTGTCTGTCTCCAGCACATTGTTTGTGCATTTGTGGATGGTTACAGCACTTAGGTTCCAGAGACTTCCCGAGGACCTGGAAGTAGAAAGATGCCGTGTGAAAGCTTCATCTAAGTGGAGAGGTGGATTCCAGTGGCATCCTGGAGTCTTTGGGATGGCCTGAAACTCACAGCAGCTCTCCTATTTCAGTCTTCTAAATTCTGGGTTTATGGGTGTGAGCCACCATGCCTGCCTAATGCTGACATTTATTGACTGTTGGTGACACATCTGACGCTATTCTAAGTGTTCTCGGCTGCATGCCAACTCATTAGACTATCAGAAAGAGCTAGGGGAGGAAGAGAAGCCTGCTGCCCTCTTTGCCGTTCCCTCTGTAACAGATGACTAAGTGAAGCAGAGAGAGATGAAGTCATTTGCCTCAGATCAAGGGGCAGAGCTGGGATTTGAACCTACCATCCACATTTTGTCATGGTTGTTGTTTACTGAGATACTTTTTAAAATATAACTTTTGTTTACTATTTGAGAAGTCCATACAACAGTTTTGTCTTCTCCCTTAAGTCCTCATTCCTACCCACATCTTCCTCTCAACTTCTTATCCTCTTTTATTTTTTTATTCCCTACTGAGCCCAATTAGTGCCTGTATGTGCATTGTATGTACATGTGTGTGTGCGTGCATGTACATGTGTGTGTGTGTCCATACCCTGGAGCATGGCCACAGCCCTGAAAACAAATCTCTCTCTTTCTCTCCCACTTCCTCTCTCTCTCTCCCTCCCTCTCTCTTTCCTTCCCTCCCTCCTTCTCTCTCTCTCCCTCCCCCAGCAAATCACCTATAAGCACCTTCTCAGTCAGGCTTGGAAGCTCTGAGCTGTCCCCTACCACAGCAGCTCATTATGGCTTGTTGCTGGCTTTATCTTGAGTTGGTCCTATAGAGAGAACTAAAGGCTGCTGTAAATTCAGGAGTGAGGCTTGAAGAAGATACTGGTTCACAGCAGTTCTTCACAACCTCTGCCTCTTACAACCTTTCTATTCCTTCACCACAGCTCCCTGAGTGTCTGTGTGTCTGCCTGTGTAATGTGAGCACCCCACAGTCTCTTTCTGTCTGCACTCTGACCAGTTCTGAGTCTCTGTATTGATTGTAAGACTCTTTTAAAAGACAGACCACATTAACCCATGGATATAATTATACTTAGATTTATTCATTTTATCTTATGTGTGAGCATTTTGCCTGTATGTATGAGTGCATATTACATGTCTGTGTAGTATCTCTATGGGTCAGAAGAGGATATTAAATTCCATGGATCTGGAATTACTATGGTTGTGAACCACCACCTATGTTCTGGGGACCACACCCCAGTCATCTGCAAGAAGAACAAATGCTCTTAACAACAGAGTGAAGATCTTTCCAGCCCCAAGGTAAGTATTTAAAAGGCACATTGAAACTATGTCCATTCACTAAAACAACAGTAGTGTGTTCTCCTCTAGCTAGACTTGGATATCAATCACTGTGACATTAAGATCAGAGCTGGACACAAGTGTGTCCTGTGCCTCCAGGGGCCTGAGAGGTGGGTGAGTCCCTAGCCCATCTTGCAGACAATTCCATGAAGCATCATGGGGCTGCACTGTGATGGTCACAGGTCACACTCAAGCTAAGTAACTGAGTCACAGTGGTGGCAGCGTTGTTTTCAAGTTAACAAACCAACCAGTTTGAGAAATGTTTCTTTCTCCCTTCTTAACCACTTACTCTCATAAAAAGGATAAACCAAAGCAAACAACGAAAACCAAAACCAAGTGTTTGAAGACTTGAATAAGAAGGAAACCAAAGCACTGATAATATCTAAGCATAGTAGAGTTCACAAGTGAAGAGCTGGATACCAGAGGGACACAGTCCTGGCCTCTGTGGAGGTGTATCCAGTATCTATCTCCTTACTGAGGTCTGAGTCCTAGCCAAGGGTGGGTCTCTATCAACCAAGGGTCTAACCGAACACAGAACAAAATGAATAAAATAACCAAGGCATTAAAAGGTACTTTCTAGAGATCAGATCACTTAACAACAGTACTGAGCTCACTGAAACCTAGAAGCCAACCCTCTGAATTCAGTTTATATTTAGAAAGATAGCTAAAAAAAACAAAACAAAACAAAACAAAACAAAAAAACCCAAAAAAAACCCCAAACAAACAATATAGCTCACTTGAGGTGACTTCATTCACTCATTTGTTTAACAAATACATTTTAAAATGCTGGCAAGGATGCAGAGGAGAGGAATTTATGTATACTACTGATAAATATGGAAATTAGTGTGGGTATGATGGGAATTGATACGGAGTATTCTCAAAAACTTGAAAATGAAGTTAGCACATGATCCAGCAATTTCCTACTAGCTATACATCTAAGTGAATGACAGTCATCTATCCAAGACATGGATGTGACATTACCACAAGACCAGATATATGGAATCAGCCAGATGTCTAGCAATGCATGACGAGGTTGTTTTTAATGTGGAAACTATGCATAATGAAGTATTATTCGGCTGTAAAAGGGACGTATTCCCGACTTTTGTAGTAATCTCAATAGAGTTAGAGGACACTGCGTTAAGGGAAATATGCCAGGCACAGGGAAAGGATGGGCTGCCTTTAGTGGGAACTGACAATGTGGAGAGGAACTTAGAGGTGAGTAGGAGCTCGGGAGGAAGTGGTGGTGGGTGGCTAGTGAGGGAGTAGCTTGTGAATGCACAGCTAAGGAGCACAAGCACACTAATGTCCCTCAGCACAGAGCAGGAGCTCTAGGCTACAAGAAAGACATTCTTAAATAACAAGGGAGAGGGAGGGGTTTCTTGACCCTTAGAAATGATGATATTCGTGGAGAGCCTGGTTTCTTTTATTTCTTTTATTTCTGTCCCCCCACCCCCACCCTGGGGATACTATTCCTGCTACGCATGTACCACGCACATGTGGCTGACCCATGAACATTATGTGCACAGCAAAGTAAATTCAGTGATTGAAACAAGCAAACAAACAAAAAACAAAACAGAGCATGTAAAGTTTGGAGGGGAAGGGGCTGGGACAGGGAGTTGGAAGGGAGAGAATGGAGGAGAAGTGAATTTGATAATTTACTTTAAAAATTACATTTAAATTTAGAATATTAAATGCCCCCCTGCCCCAATCTAAGGAGCTGTCACAATAAAGAGAACCTAAGGGGAAAAAGTAAGGGGTGTGGTTTCCCATAGGGAATTTCTTTCTCTTTAGCATACTGCCACCTCTTGCTCCTTCCCTACCCTCTCTCTCCTCCTCTGGGCCTCCTAGTTGTCTCTGTCCTTCAGTCTAGTTCCTTGACTGCCTCTCAGAAGCACCTCCTCAGAGGCTTGTATCTTAAAACTTTTAATTAATTTTAAAATTTGTGTTTGGGTGAGTGTGTTATGCACGCTCTTTTGCGTGCACATGCTCACATACACACAAGCACTTGTGCTGTTTGCATATGTCTTCTCTTGTTCACCATCTTATTTTTGGTACAAAGTCTTGTCTTACTGACGCTGCAGAAAAGCTGCTTTTCCTAGACTGGCTGACCAGAGAGCACCAGAGATCCTCAAGGGAGCCTCCACAGTGCTGGAGTAAGCCACATGCCACCACATTTCTGTGTCTCTTTAGCCAAATGTAGGTCCACACGCTTGCTTGCCGGCGCTCTACTGACCAAGTCATGTACTCAGCCCCTGAGAAACAACCTTCGTAATCATCAAAGGGAGAGCAGAGAGATCTGCCAGCAATGAAGTTTATCTCTAAGATAAACTTTCAGAGGTGCCAGCAGGAACCCTTGAGAGATGATGCGGATACATGTATAAAGCAGTATCCTCAGCCATTTTGCTGAATATTCCCATTAGCTAACTAAAAGGAGGTCATAAGGGACAGAGGGTCACCTGCCACTGTGGATAGCATTAGCTTATGACTTGGTCACATGTGGTAGTGCACACGCCAAGGCAGATATCTCACAGAGTATGAATTTGTACCCAGCACTTCTCCAGATCTCCAGACATAGGTGTTCCGCTGAAGACATGGTGGGGACAAGTGACAACAGATCTCACCATCTCAGAGCACGAGGCTAGTCCATGTGGTTCCTTCTCAGTCACGGTTGCTCTTCTGCCTAGAGATATGCCAAGGAAGGAAACTAGTTAAGGTAGCAGGTGACGTGAGGGAAGGAGAAAGAGTGTATATGGATGGGGTGGTCATGACAGCAGGATGAGGAGCTGGGGAAGAAGAGGAGGACACTGAACCCTCAAGTCCCAATTGGATACCCCAAGATCTGAACCCTGAACTTCTGTGCTAGCTGCAGACATGTTTAAAGATGAAGACCACATGATGTGTCAACATGTGGATGTGTCAGCCAGAAAGAGCCACTGTGAAGATATAGCAGCACTCACTGGCCTCAAAGGCACAGCAAAGGCACAGGCACCACACTCCCCTGCCTCCGTCAGAAACATTGTTGCGCGTTCCCTGGCTTCAGAAGACTCCCTGTAATTCTAGACTGCGCAGACTCACCATACAACTGGATCCTTCAAAGCCCTCTTTTCCCTCTGAGAGGGCTGGCTCCACCCACAGCTGTCTGTCCTCAGCCCTCCAAGCACTGGCCATGGTTTTCATCACTAGGACTAAGGGATCAAGTGCAGAGTCGCACACCAATCTTTGCATTCTGAGTACTTTGTAAGGACGACCCACTTGACTTCCAGCCCACCTGCAATGTGTCACAGGAAGCCTCTAACCTGCACAAACGAGTGTTTGGTAAAAAGATCATACTGAGATGCAGTGTTACTGGAGCCTAAAGATCACTGAGCTGTGACAGCCTCTTAAGCAGCTGATGGTTTTCTCAGGACTCAGGAATGAATCAAGGAGGAGTTATGCTGACAAGCTGTCCCAGTGCTTAATTTTGCCTGGACAGAGTGGCCCAGGGGCCAGCACACACACTGAATGCTGTTAAGAGCCTGCCAGGTCTGTCTTTACACCTCTAAATGGAGAGGAGTGTGCAGACACACCCCGGGAGGGGAGTTTTTGAGGGAGATAATGAAGTCCATGTGCTCTGCTCCAGGAAGCCGTGGCATCAGAGACTCAGTGTCCTCAAAAGCATCTCAAAGCCCAGCACTAACAGACCAACGCCCAAGGGAACCCACGCCCTCCCTGTTCCTCATGGTCTCCTCATCTTAGCTCACAGCACAGTTGTCAGCTCTTGAAAGCCAGGAAGATAAACTTCTCTCTCCAACTCTGAGTGATAGTAGAAAGGAGAGATAGGGAAACTGAGTTCTAACCATTGTGAACGTCACCAACGATACCTAGGGAGCCAGTTTTTGTTTGCCTTTTTGTTCTGAATGTGTGTACATGTTCAAATTTGGGTGCATATGAAGGTCAGAGATCAGTGCCTAGTGTCTTCCTTGGATTGCTCTCCACAGTATTATTATTATTAATAATTTCATTTTTTGAGATTATTATTACATCATTTTCTGTTCCCTTTCCTTATTTCAAACACGCTGACACCTTTCCTTGCTCTTTCTTTTCAAATTCATGGCCTGTATTTTCATTAATTGTTGTTTTACACACACACACACACACACACACACACACACACACTCCTAATTTTGGAAGTACAACTTATTCAGACTGCAAAATGACTTGTAGTATGTATGTTTTCAGGGCTGATCCTTTGGTATTGCAGAACCACTAGTGTTCGTGGGGAAGGCAGTTTTTTCTGTTCTCAGCACTCCTTGGTTGTCAGTAGTAATTCTCTGTGTAGAGTTGGGGTCTCGTGGACTTTTCTCTGTGTACTTCATGTTTCTTTTGCTGTCCTTCTTTGGCTTATGCTTAGGCAGCCGTATTGGTGATAATTTACGGACGCAGCTTCTGGCACAATCTCACAAGAAACTCTCTGTTCCTTTGGCTCTCAGACTCTTTCTCCCCTTCTTGCTCAATGATCCCTAAGGCGAGGGTGCAGGAGTTACACTGTAGCTGCATCAGATGGACCTGGGCTCCGCAACTCTCCATTTTGACTGATTGTGGTTTTCTATAGTGGTTTCTATTTGTTGCAAAAAGAAGTTCCCTTGACATGGAATGAGGACTACACTTATTTGTGACTACAAGGGCAAATATTTAGAGGACAGCTGGGTATTTAGCAAAATGGCAGTTCTAGGTTCTTCTCCAAGATCCATGATGTCACAAGCTCTGGGTAGTTGGCTAGATTTCCAGTACTAGGCACAAATTCCCTCTTCTTGAGTAGGGCTTAAGTGCAATTAGAGAGCTGCTGGTTATTTTCAAGGTATGTGTACCACAAGTGTACCTTTAGGGTTATTGTGCAAACTGATGGTGGTTGTGGTTCATAGACATAACTGAGCAGTGATGTGGGTTGCACCCCTCTTTTGGAAACTTACATAGCACGCTCTGCTATCATGAACACTAGGCCTCAGAGAGGAAGCTTTTAGGTCCACTCCAGCTGAGGGGCTCCTGGGCTCCTGCATCAGAAATACGTGCTGTCTTCAGCCATAGGACTTAACTTCTACCCCTGGGAGTCGGGGAACCAAAGGCAGTAGCAATAGCCTGTAATGTTTTGAGAATCTCTTGACCAATCCTGACCAACAATGAAAAAGAGGGTTTTCCATGTCTGGTTTTAGGGGTTTGTTAGATCCGTGGTTCTCAACCTTCTTAATGTTGTGACCCTTTAGTAACTCATGTTGTGGAAACCCCCAGTATTAAATTATTTTCGTTGCTACGTCATAACTGTAATTTTACTATTATAAATTATTATGTAAATATTTGTGTTTTCTGATGGTTTTAAGTGACCCCTGTGACTCCAAAGGAGTTGTGACACATGGGTTGAGAACCTCTGTGTTAGGTGGTCTTTGGCTCTTGGAGGGAGTCTTTTCAGCTCAGGAGGAAGGTCTCAGTCTGTATGTGAATACTTTCACTGCCTTACATGTAGTATGGGTGTATTTCAGTAGAGTGTTAATACAATTCCCTTTGCATTTTTGGACTTCCTTACTATTATATGGCGCTCCTACTTCTGGATCTCCATCTCCCCTCTCTAATTAGAGACTTCCCACTCCTCTCATTTGTCTTATTGACTTTTTAGTTCTTTACTTCTGTCAAACATCTAGGTGGCAAAGATTCTTTCCTGTTTCTGTGGGCTGTCTCTTCACCTGTTTGAGTGTTTCATTGGCTGTGCATGTGGGAAGCGGTGAGGCCGCAGGCCCCTCGAACCCCACTTGTTTACTGCCTTGCCTGAGCATGTGCAGTGAGGCTGCATGCATGGGCTGCCTGCCAGGCTGGACAGTTCCTCCTGATCCAGATCTGTCAGCCAATCTGTGAACGACCTAAGCTCGTGGCTGGAGCATGTGTGAATTCTGATTGGATGAGGTGGAGCTAGAAGGAGAGGAGTTGTGAGTAGTGAAGGGAGTGTTTTTTTTAGCCCTTGTCCTAGGTAGAAGCCAGAAGTAGAGTAGTGAGGAGTTTTACCCCTTGCTGTGAGTAGAAGTAGATTAGGAGTAGTTTAGTCCTTGCCCTAAGAAGAAGCTGCTGGGGAAGGGAGCTGTAAAAGAAAAAGCCCAAAGTAAAGTTGCTGCGTGAACCCGACTTGGTGTCTGTGTTGTTCCTGTCGCATTCGAGACTGCGGAGACCGGGAGTGCATAAGTTTCATAGTTTTTGGAAGTCTCACTTGTTCAAATGTTGGCCTTAATTTGGAGACAAATGTAGTCATATTCAGAGAGTCCTCTTCTATACCTGTATCATGTAAGGTACAGCCTACGTGTCTCCTAGCAGTTTCAATGACTCAAGTTTTACATGTAGATTCGAAGGACCCATTTGAAGTTAGTTTTTGTATAACATGGTAGTTATAGGTCTAAGTTCATTCATGCACCTGTGAACATCTCATACAGTTTTCCCAACACCCTTTGTTGAAGATGCTTTCTTTTCTTCAACAGTTTCTGGCCACTGTGTCAAATATAAGATGGCTAAAGATATGAGTACTCATGTTTGCCTCTCCATTTTGTTCTATTCGTATACATGTCTGTTTTTGTTTTTCTGAACATGGCTCTGTACATATCTTGAGATATATCTGGAGTAGCAGTCCCTTCAGCAATTGTTCTTTGAGCTCAGGATTGTCTGGCTCTACAGGGTCTTTCGTGTTCCATATAAATTTTAGGACAGTTTTTTGTTTTCAATTCCTGTGAAGAATGAGATGTGGATTTTTGATCGGGATTGCATTGAATTTGTGAATAGTTTTTGGTAACAGTTTCACAATGTTAATTCTATGACTCCATGAGTGTGAAGGGTTTTTTCATTTTCTAGTGTTTTACTCTATCTCTTTCTTCAGAGACTTAAGCTTTCATTGTGGGGGTCTTTCACTTCTTTTTTCTTTGAGGCTATTGTGACTGGGAGTGTTGCCATGATATCTTTCTCTTTATTTTTGTTGATGATGTATAGAAAAGCCATTAATTTGTGCAAGTTGATTCTGTACCCTACCACATTGCTAAATTTGTTTTATTTGTTTTACAAGTTTTGCGATAGAATTCTCTGGATTTCTAACATAAAATGTCATGTCATCAGCAAATTAGAATGGTTCTACTTATTCTTTTCTTGTTTGTGCCTCTTTACTTTCCTTCTCTTATCTTGATGCTTCAGCTAGTGCTTCTAGCACAGTATTGAAAAGGAAGGGGAATAACGAGACATCCCTTTCTTTCCATTGACTTCAGTGGGACTGCTTCAAGTTATTCTCCACTTAGGATGATGTTGGATGTGGCTTTCTCATGGGTAGTTTTTATTATGTCTTGGTATGTTCCCTCAATCCTATATTCTCTAGGACTGTTATCATGAAGGCGTGTTGGATTTTGTCAAAGACTTTTTCCAGTATCTATTGGATTGATCATGGGTGATTTTTTTTCTTTAAGTCCATTTTGTGGACTTACATATGACTTATATATGTCAAAGCACCTCTGCACTTTGAGAATAAAGCCAACTTGGCCATGGTGGATTTGTTGTATGTCCGTATCCTGATTTCTTGTATTTTATTGAGCAATTTTGAATCTATGCTCATCAGGGATATTGACTTGTAGCATTCTTTGCTTTTTCTTTTTATTTATTTTTCTATTTTTATTGTTTCTTTACCTGGTTTTGGCTTTAGAATGATATTGACTTTGTAGGAAATGTTTTGGGGTGCTCCTCTGTTTCTTTTTCTTTTTCTTTTTTCTAATAGTTTAAAAGGCTGTAGATCTTCTTCCATTGTCTGGTAGAATTTTGCTTTGACTCTCTCTGGTCCTGGAAGTTTTTAGTTGGAGGATTTTTATTACTATTTCATTACAAATCTGTTTAGGCTGTTGGATTTTTCTTGATTTAATTTTGGTGGTTTGGCTAAATGAATGTATCCATTTACTTTAGGTTTTCAAACTTGATGAGGTATGGGTTTTTTAAATATTCCCTAATAATAGTCTGAGTTGCTTTGGTATCTGCTGTAATGTTTTCTTATTAGCTTTGACTCTGCTAATTTGATCTCTCTCAATCTCTCTCTCTCTCTCTGTGTCTCTGTCTCTCTCTGTGCCTCTCTGTCTCTGTCTCTCTGTCTTTCTCTCTCTCTCTCTCTCTCTCTCTCTCTCTCTCTCTCTTGCTTAGTTGGTTCAAGAGGCTGTCAAGGTTGTTTATCTCTTCAAAGAACCGGTTCTTAGATTTTATATTGTTTTTATTAATTAATTTCTTTATATGCTGACTGCAGTTTCAGCCTTTTTCCACTTCTGCCAGTCCTCCCCCCGCCCCCACCCAATTCATCCACTCCTCCTCTCTTTCTCTTCAGAAATGGAGAGGCCTCCAGTGGATATCACCCAGCACTGGCACATCAAGTAGCAGTAAGACTATGTGTACTTTCTCCTTTTGATGCTAGATTTGGCATCCCTGTAGGGGGAAAGGGTCCCAGACAGAGGCTTGCAACAAAGTCAGAGACATCCCCTGCTCCTCTTGTTAGGAGTCCTACATAAAGACCAAGATGCACAGGGCCTATGTCTGATTGGTGATTTCTAGCTTGATCCAGAGATGCCTCCCTTCCCTGATTCTGGTTGTCTATCCAAGTATTCTTGTCCTCTGTCTTCCCCATACCTGATTCTGCTTGTTCCCATTCCCATTCATTCCCACCCTCATCCAGTCCCCTCCCCCATCCACCCGCCCTGTCCATTCTAGTTCTCTTTCTCAGTGAGATTCATCAGTCCTTCCTTGAGGCCTTCTTCTTACTTATCTTGTTTGGGTCTATGGATTGTAGCATGGTTATCCTCTACTTTATGGCTAATATCCACTTATCAGTGAGTACATACCATGTTTGTCTTTTTGGGTCTGGGTTACCTCACTCAGAATGATCTTTTCTAGTTCTATCCATTTGCCTGCCAGCTTCATAATGTTATTGGTTTTAATGGCTGAGTAATACTCCATTGTGTAAATGTTCCACATCTTCTTTATCCATTCTTCAGTTGAGGGACTTCTAGGTTGTTCCCAGTTTCTGGCTATTACAAATAAAGCTGCTACGAACATAGTTGAACAAGTGTCCTTGTGGTATGGGTCTTGAGTGATAACTAGCTCCAATTTTCTGAGAAACCATCAAATTGATTTTCAAACTGAACTGTACAAGTTTGTACTCCTACCAACAATAGAAGAGTGTTTTCTTCCTCCCCATCCTCACCAGTATGACCTATTCCTTGAGTTTTTGAGCTTAGCCATTCTGACAGGTGTAAGATGGAATCTCAGAGTCTCTTTGATTTTCATTTCCCTGACGACTAAGATGTTGAACATTTCTTTAAGTGCTTTTTGGGCCATTAGAGATTTCTTTTGTTAAGAATTCTCTGTTTAGGTCTGTACTCCATTTTTTAATTTGGTTCTTTGGTTCGTTGATGTCTAGTTTATTTAACACACACACACACACACACACACACACACACACACACATCAATGATATCAATAATATCAGCCCTCTGTTAGATGTGGGGTTGATGAAAACCTTTTCACATTCTGCAGGCTGCTATTTGTCCTTTTGGCAATGTCTTTTGCCTCACAGAAGCTTTTGAAGTTCATGAGGTGCCATTTATGAATAGTTGATCTTAGTGCCTGAGCTATTAGTGTTCTGTGGGAAAAAAACCCAAGATATATAAAACATATAAAGTTCTTTCCTGTGCCAATGTGTTCAAGACTATCCCCCACTTTCTTTTCTATCAGGTTCTGTATTTGGTTTTATATTGAGGTCTTTGGTCCACTTGATCTTGAGTGTTGAGCAAGGTAACAGACATGGATCTATTTGTATTCTTCTACATTCAGACATTCAGTTAGACCACCAGCATTTGTTGGAGTTGCTTTTGTTTGTTGATTGTATAATGGCTTGTCAAAAATAAAGTCTTTGTAGGTATGTGGATTTACTTCTGGGTCTTTGATTTGATCCCATTGATCATTTTGTCTGTTTTTATGCCAGTACCCTATGTTTTTTCTTATGATTGTCTGTAGTACAGCTTGAAATCAGAGATGATGAAACCTCCAGAAGATTTTTTTATTGTACAGGATTGTTTTATATATCTTGGGGTTTTTTCCCCACATCATGTAGAGTATTGTCCTTTCAATTCTGTAAAGAATTATGGAGAAATTTTGATTGAAATTGTGTTGATTTCTTTTGTGTAGATTGCTTTTGGTGAGATGACTGTTCTTACTAAACTAATCCATGAGCATGGGAAATCTTCCCACCTTCTAATATCCTTTTCAATTTCTTTCTTCAGAAAGTTGAAGCTCCTGTTATGCACGTCTTTCACTTGCTTGATTATAGTTACTCCCAAGATATTTTATATTATGTGTGGCTATTGTGAAGGGTGTAGTTTCCTTAATTTCTTCCCCAGCCCCTTTATCATTTGTGTATAGTAGGGCTGCTAATGTTTTTTCTTTAGTTTGTTTTGTGTTCAGCCACTTGGCTGAAGGTGTTTATCATCTGTAGGAGTTCTCTGGTAAAATTATTGAGGTCACTTATGTATATTATGTTATCATCTGAAAATATCAATACTTTGACTTCTTCCTTTCCAATTTGTATTTTCTTGATCTTTAGTTGTCATATTGCTCTATCTAAAACTCCAAGTACTGTATTGAATAGATAAGAGAGAGTAGGCCCTGGGCATGGTGGCGCACGCCTTTAATCCCAGCACTCGGGAGGCAGAGGCAGGCAGATTTCTGAGTTTGAGGCCAACCTGGTCTAGAAAGTGAGTTCCAGAGTAGCCAAAGCTATACAGAGAAACCCTGTCTTGAAAAACAAACAAACAAACAAACAAACAAATAAACAAAAAAGAGTAGGCATCCTTGTCTTGTCCCTGCTTTTAGTGGAATTGCTTTAAAGTTTCTCTCCATTTAATATGATGTAGGCTACTGGCTTTGTGTATGTTCTCTTCATTATGTTTAGGCATGTGCCTTGTATCCATGATCTCCAAGACTTTTATCATAAAGGGGTATTAGATTGTGTCAAAGGCTTTTTTTTTTAGGACCTAATGAGATGATTGTGTGGGTTTTTTTCTTTTAGTTTGTTTATTTGATGAATTAAATTGACAAATTTTTGTTGTTGTTGCTGTTGTTAAACCATGACTGCATCTTTGGAATTAGGCCTACTTGACTGTGGAGGATAATCTTTTTAATGTGTTCTTGAATAGAGTTTGCAAATATTTTATTGAATATTTTTGTATCACTGTTTATGAGGAAAATTGTTCTGAAATTCTCTTTCTTTGTTGAGTCTTTGTGTGGTTTAGGAATCAGAGTGACTAGGACCTCATAAAATGAGTTTGGCAATGTTCTCTGTTTCTATTTTGTGAAATAATTTGAGGAGTATTGGTATTATCTCTTCTTTGAACATTTGGTAAAATTCTGCACCAAAACCATCTGGCTCTGTATTTTTTCAGTAGGAAGTCTTTTAGTGACTGATTTCCTTAGTGGTTATAGGTCTATTTAGATAGCTTATCTGATCTTCATTTAACTTTGGTAAGTGGTATCTATCAAGAAAATTGTTTGTTTGTTTTTAAAGATTTTCTAATTTTGTGGAGTACAGGGTTTTGAAGTAAAAATCTAATGATTTTTTGGATTTTTATCAGTGTTTCCTATTATGTTGCCCCTTTTCATTTCAGATTTTGTTAGTTTTGGTACCTTCTCTCAGCCTTTAACTTAGTTTGGCTAAGAGTTTGTCTATCTTTCTGACTTTCTCAAAGAACCACCTCTTTATTTTGTTGATTCTTTTAATGTTTCCTTTGTTTCTATTTTACTGATTTTAGTCATGAGTTTGATTATTTCCTGCCATTTACTCCTTTTGGGTGTGTTTGGTTCTTTTTGTTCTATAACTTTTATGTGTGCTGTTAAATCACTAGTATGAGATTTCACTAATTTATTTCTAGAAACACTTATTGCTATGAACACTGTTTTCATTGTGTCCCATATGTTTGGGGATGTTGTAGATTCATTTCTAGAAAGTGTTTAATTTCTTTATTTCTTCATGACCCAGTGGTCATTGACTAGAGGGTTGTTCAGTTTCCAGGAATTTTTAGGTTTTCTGTTGTCTCTACTGCTGCTGAAGTCCAACTTTAATCCATGGTGGTCTGAGAAAATACAGAGAGTTATTTCAATATTCTTGTATCTGTTGAGACTTGCGTTGTGACCATTTGTATGATAATGATAAATTTTGGAGAAGATTCTGTGAGGTGCTGAGAAAAAAGTATATTCTTTTGTGTTTGAGTGATATGTTCTATAGATATCTGTTAGGTCCATCTGGGCCATAACATCTGTTAGTTTCATTCTGATTAATTTTTGTCTGGATTACCTGTCAATTTGTGAGATGAGGTGTTAAAGTTTCCCACTTTTAGTGTGTGGAATTTGATGTGTGATTTAAGCATTAGCAATATTTCTTTTATGAATGTGGGTGCCCTTAAATTTGGGGCATAGCTATTCAGAATTAAGCATCATCTTGATGGATGTTTTTCCTTTAATGAGTATGAAGTGGCCTTCCCCATCTTTTGATTGATTTTGGTAGAAAGTCTATTTGTTAGATATTAGAATAGGCAGCTTGCTTCTTGTGTCCATTTGTTTGGAAAATCTTTTTCCAGCCCTTTTACTCTAAGATAATATCTATAATTTTTTCCTGTGGTATGTTTCTTGTACACAGCAGAACGATCGATACTGTTTGCACATCAATTCTTTTAGCCTGTATCTTTTTACTGAGGAATTCAGTCCATTGATATTGAGGTACAATAATGATCAATGATTGTTAATTCCTGTTAACTTGTTGTTGATGGTAGTGGTGTGTGTGTACATGTGTGTGTGTACATGTGTGTGTGTGTGTGTGTATGCGTGTGCGCCTGCAGGCAGTTTCCCTTCATATGTTTTGCTGGTGTGAAATTACTTATTTCCTGCATTTTCCTGTGTGTAGTTAACTTCTTTGGGTTGGTGTGGTCCTTCTATCTTTTGCATGGTTGGATTTATGAATACGATAATGTTTAACTTTGACTTTGTCATGGAATATCTTGCTTTCTCCATCTATAGTGACTGAAAGTTTTGGTGGTCCAGGCTGACATCTGTGACCTCTCAGAGTCTGCAGGACATCTGCCCTGCCTCTTCTGGTCTTTAGAGCCTTTGTTGAGAAGTTGGGTATAAATCTAGTCTACCTTTACATGTTATATGTTACTTGGCTTTTTTCCCTTGCAGCTTGTAATAGTCTTTCGTGTTCTGTGCATTTACTGTTTTGCATGTATGTGGTGGTGAAGGGGGAGAATTTTCATCTGATCCACTCGATTTGGTGTTCTGTAAGCTTCTTTTACATTATCTCTTTCTTTAGATTAGGGAAACTTTTTCTATGATTTTGTTAAAAATATTTTCTGGGCTCTCGAGTGGGAAATCTATCCTATTATTGGTTTGGTCTTTTCATAGTGTCTCAGATTTCCTCCATATTTTATATTGGGAACTTTTTAATCTAACATTTTTGACTGATGTATTAATTTTTGTATTGTATCTTCTACACTGGAGATTCTCTCTTCCATCTCTTATATTCTGTTAATGATGCTTGTATGTGTAATTTCTGTTCTCTTATCTAGTTTTCTAATCTCCAGGATTCCATCAATTTGTGTGTTCTTTATTGCTTCTATTTCCATTTTTAGACCTTGACTGCTTCTCATTTTCCTCACCTGTTTGATTGTATTTTCTTCCATTTATTTAAAAGATTCATTCATTTCCTCTTTAAAGGCCTCTATCATCTTCATATGATTGAATTTAAGGTCATTTTCTTGTGCTTCAGCTGTGTTGGGATATCCAGGGCTTTCTGTAGTAGGTAGGATAGCTGTGCTCTGGTGGTCCCATACTGCCCTGGCTGTTGTTGCTTGTGTTCTTACACTGACCTGTAGTCATCTGAGTTATGGTGTTATCATAGGTGAAGTTGCAGATTTCCGAGTTTATTCTTGTTAGATGGTGGTTTGGGGCTGTTTTGTTTTGTTTTCCCCTTTGATTTCTGTTTCCTCGTCGTCTTTGGGTCTGGGGTTCTGGTGACCGGTAGGGTGTTTCCAGTGGGTTTGGTGACTGACCTCAGGAACTTTGTCTGCCAATGCTGCCTCTGGGGTTCCTATAACCAACATGGCCTGTGGTCCCTGGTGTTGGAGTGGCCTCTGGGAAAGCAGAAGGAGTTGTGGGCCAGAAAATGAAACCCAGGGGATGAGATACAGTTTATGGCTTTAAGGGGAATTGGGAGGCCCTTCTATTATTTTGTTTTGTTTTGTGCTTCTACCTTATTCTTTTCTGCTCTGACTTTTGTCATTTCTTGCTAATGATTGGGTTTGGATATGGTTCGATCTTGTTTTCCCAAATGTTTGAGTAGCATTGCTACATTATTTACTTGTGCTGTTACTGATTTTTTTAACATAGGCACTTACAGCTATAAATTTCCCTTGTAGGACTGCTTTCAATGTGTTCCTGCTGGTTTGTTTTCATTTTCTTTTAGTGCCAGGGACTTTTTAAATTTCTTTTTTGATTTCTTCTTTGACCCATTCATCATTCAATAATGATTTATCTGATCTTCATGAGTTTGTATATTACTAGAGATTTGCTTTCTGTCTATTTTAAATTTTATTGCATCATAATCAGATAGGACACATGGAGTTATCTCAACATTTTTGGATTTGTAATGTTTACTTATGTCCCAGGATGTGGTCTAGTTTAGAAATGTTTTCATGTGCTGCTGAGTAGAACATTTATTCTTTGGTGTTTGGTTGGAATGCTCTGCAGATATGTTTTAAGTCCATTTAATGCATAATGTCATTTACATCTAATGTTTTTCTGTTTATTTTCTGTCCAGATAACCACCAGTCTATTGTAGAAAGTGAAGTAATGGAATCACCTAGTATTTGATAATCTTCCTCTGTTTTGTTTTAGAAATAGCATTTCTCTGTGTAGTCTGAGTTGTTCTGGAACTTGCTCTATTGACCAGACTGGCCTTGAACTCACAGAGATCCAATTACCTGTGCCTCCCAAGCACTAGATCAAAGGCTTGTGCCACTGTTGTGGCACATCAGTATTACTTTTTTTAAAAAAATGAAATTGTGTCCACCAGAGTTTAGTGCATATATATTTTTGAATACCAATGTCTTCTTGGTTAATTGTTAATGAATTGTATCTCTTCTGAATATTTTGTAGTTTAAAGCCTATTTAGTTACGTATTCTATCTGGTATTGTTTTATTAGAGTACTTTGGTCTATCCTTGTACTTTAAGATTATAGCCACCTTTAACACTAAGATGTGTTTCTGGTAGACAGCAAAGAGATGGATTTTCCTTATTGATCCATTTAGTTATCCTGTGTCCTTTGATTGAAAATTCTAGATCATTAATATTTAAAGTTATTATTGGAACATGTGTGTGAAGTGTCACGTTGTTTGTTTTGAGTTCTTGTTTGTTTTCCAGGTGACCCCTTTGTGTCTCAGTAGTAATAGCCCCACTTTTCTTCCCATGCTCTCTTGGCTATGTTCATTCTTCCTTTTAGCCTGAAACATGGCCTCCTGTATTTTCTTTAGGTTTGATATGTTGCACATAATTTTCTCTAGGTTGTTTGCTTATGTTATGAAAAGTTTTTCTTTCTCCTTCAACTATGGCAACCAGTTTCACTGGTTATGTTAATCTACGTTGGTCAAAGTGGTGTCTTAGGACTCAGAAACATATTTTCCATGCTCTTCTGGCTCTCAGAGTTTTCACTGAGAATTTAGTTACTATTCTGATATGTTTTCCTTTATGAGTGACTTGGTTTTTTTGTACTTTCTTTGTCATGCATACTTAGTGTTTTCTTTTCTGGTCATGACTACTTGGTATTCTACATGCTTCTTGTATTTGTATGGTTGTGCCTTTTCTAGTTGGAGAACTTTTCTTTTATGATCTTGTTGAAGATCTGGTTTATGCTATCAACTTTGGATTCTTTTCCCTCATCTATACGTATAATTCGACAATTCTGATGTTTTTTATGATGCCCTGCATTTCCTGTGTTCCTTTCCGGAGTCTTTCCTTTTTTCATATTTGTTCTAGATTCTCTGCTCTGCCTTCATTCCTCTGCTTGACTCACTTGACTTCTCAGGTTTTCTTTTGAGTTTCTAGTTTACCTATTGGGTTTTTCCATTCCATCTCCCACTTCATTTCTGCTCTAGAGCTCCTCAATGTCTTTATTGAATTCCATTTTCACATCCTAGATAGTCTTTGTCACTTTCATCAACCTCATGCTTGTGTTCCTTGACCTTCACTCTGTGTTTATCCTCCATACAATCTTTCTACTTGATTTCCTCATACTGTTTGTGTTTTCATTAAATTCTTGAATCTTAGAGAAAAGTTTATAATTTTATTTTTTAAATTCTGTTTCCTGGAGTTTATCTAGGTAATTCTCATTAGCAAACATGTCTACAATAGAAGACCCAGGGGACACAATTTTTGCAGAGGAGATTCTAGCTTGATCTTAAATATTGTCTGTCTTTTTGTGATGAGATCTGGGCACATGGTCTTCTTTTGTTACTTCTGTGTCTAATATGGACAACACAGGTTGGGGGGCAGAAGAGAGGATATATAAGTGGGTGGAGAAGAATGATCAGGATCTAGCTGAGTGGAGAGTTAGATCTACCTTATTTTTAAGATAGCCTCTCTCATTCAACCTGGAGCTCACTGGTCCAGCTAAAATGGCTAAAAATAAGTCTCAAGACCCTCCTTTCTCCACAGGGTGGAATTACAGGCACACACAACCTTGAAACAGCTTTTACATATGTGCTGGAGAAATGAACTCAGATCCTCCTGCTTGAAGGGTATTATCTTCATTTAGTGAAAGAGGAGTCTAGCTTGAGGACAATAAAATATTATTCCAGGGGTCACTCATGGCTAGAAAGCAACAGAAGTCTGGATCAAGATCCAGTAAGATATCTGAGCCCAAACTCTTTTAAAGTTGCATTTTGGACTCTCGCTCTGTGTGTGTGTGTGTGTGTGTGTGTGCACACGCGCATGCGCGCAAGTGCACTTAAGACATGGGTTAAGTAGTAGGGGCACTCAAATGTCATGTTCCATATGTAGATATCAAAGGAAAACTTTTAAGAGTCAATTCTCTCCTCCCACTTAGATCACAAGCCTTGGCAGGAAGCCCTTCTCCCTGTGAGCCATCATGCTGGGACCCCAAACTCTTCACCACTTTATTAGTTCCCTTTTTATACTTTTAATATTTTAACTACTATCCTAGATCTAAATAGCTTCTAACCATTTGTCAGAGTCTGTATCATTAACCATACTTAGAATAGGCCATGCTGTTCAAAGGAATAAATCCTGGGATGTTCTTCAAGACATTTCTTGACTACTTTAAATATATCCTCTGCTTTCCAGCAGCAGTGTCCCAACAAGAGCCAAGTAATATGAAATAAAAAATAAAATGAATACCTTTCTTCTCACTTGAAATTCAGTTCTACTCTCCAGAGCCAGTCACCTCATGGCAAGAGAGCTCCAGTCCTGTTAGGACAACACTAGACATTAGCAAGAAGAAAGAAAGACACATTAAAGAAGTGCCATTCTAGGTTCTGCAGGTGAGGGTCAGACCTCTGCCATTGCTGATGTGACTTTCTAAGGAAAACCTCACCGGCTTTATGTGAAGTTCCTTGATCCACTTAGACTTGAGCTTTCTACAAGGAAATAAGAATGGATCAATTTGCATTCTTCTACATGCTAACTGCCAGTTGAGCCATCACCATTTGTTAAAGATGCTGTCTTCTTTCCACTGGATGGTTTTAGATTCTTTGTCTAAGACCAAGTGACCATAGGTATGTGGGTTCATTTTTGGGTCTTCAATTCTATTCCATTGATCTACCTGCCTGTTGCTGTATCAGTACCATGCAGTTTTTATCACAATTGCTCTGTAGTACAGCTTGAGGTTGGGGATGGTGATTCCACCAGAGGTTATTTTATTGTTGAGAATAGTTTTTGCTATCCTAGTTTTTTTTTTTTTTGTTATTCCAGATGAATTTGCAAATTGCCCTTTCTGACTCTGTGAAGAATTGAGTTGGAATTTTGATGGGGATTACATTGAATCTGTAGATTGTTTTCGGCAAGACAACCATTTTGACCATATTAATTCTGCCAATCCATGAGCATGGGAGATCTTTCAAACTTCTGAGATCTTCATTGATTTCTTCCTTCAGAGACTTGAAGTTCTTATCATACAGATATTTCACTTCCTTAGTTAGAGTCACACCAAGGTATTTTATATTATTTGTGACTATTTTGAGGGGGTTGTTTCCCTAATTTCTTTCTCAGCCTGTTTATCCTTTGTGTAGAGAAAGGCCACTGATTTGTTTGAGTTGATTTTGTATCCAGCTACTTCACTGAAGTTGTTTGTCAGGTTTAGGAGTTCTCTGGAGGAATTTTTGGGGTCACTTAAGTATACTATCATGTCATCTGCAAATAGTGATATTTTGACTTCTTCCTTTCCAATTTGTATTCATTTGATCTCCTTTTGTTGCTCTAGCTAGGACTTCAAGTACTATACTGAATAGTAGGAAGAAAGTGGTCAGCCTTGTCTAGTCCCTGATTTTAGTGGGATTGCTTTAAGTTTCTCTCCAGAGGCAGGCGGATTTCTGAGTTCGAGGCCAGCCTGGTCTACAAAGTGAGTTCCAGGACAGCCAGGGCTACACAGAGAAACCCTGTCTCGAAAAACCAAAAAAAAAAAAAAAAAAAAAGTTTCTCTCCATTTAGTTTGATGTTGGCTACTGGTTTGCTGTATATTGCTTTTATTATGTTTAGGTATGGGCCTTGAATTCCTGATCTTTCCAAGACTTTTTATCATGAACAGGTGTTGGATTTTATCAAATGCTTTCTCAGCATCTAACGAGATTATCATGTGATATTTGTCTTTGAGTTTGTTTATTTAGTAGATTACATTGATGGATTTCCATATATTGAACCATCCCTGTATCCCTGGGATAAAGCCTACTTGACCATTATGGATGATTGTTTTAATGTGTTCTTGGATTCAGTTTGTCAGAATGTTATTGAGTATTTTTGCATCAATATTCATAAGGGAAATTGGTCTGAAGTTTTCTTTCTTTGTTGGTTCTTTGTGTGGTTTAGGTATCATAGTAATTGTGACTTCATAGAACAAATTGGGTAGAGTACTTTCTGTTTCTATTTTTTGGAATAGTTTGAGTATTAGAATTAGGTCCTCTTTGAAGGTCCGATAGAACTCTGCACTAAACCCATCTGGTCCTGGGGTTTTTTGGTTGGGAGACGATTAATGACTATTTCTATTTCTCTAGAGGATATGGGGCACAGGGGAAATTTTCCTGAACAGAACAGCAATGGTTTATGTTGTAAGATCAAGAATAGACAAATGGGACCTCATAAAATTGCAAAGAAATTTTAAGGCAAAGGATACTGTCATTAAGACAAAATGGCAACCAACAGATTGGGAAAAGATCTTTACCAATCCTAAATCTGATAGGGGGCTAATATCCAACATATATATAAAGAACTCAAGAAGTTGAACTCTAGAAAACCAAATATCCCTATTAAAAATTGGGGTACAGAGCTAAACAAAGAATTCTCAACTGAGGAATACTGAATGGCTGAGCAGCACCTGAAAAAATGTTCATCATCCTTAACCAGCAGGGAAATGCAAATCAAAACAACCCTGAGATTCCACCTCACCCCAGTCAGAATGGTTAAGTTAAAAAACTCAGGTGACAGCAGATGCTGGCGAGGATGTGGAGAAAGAGGAACACTCCTCCATTGCTGGTGGTACTGCAAGCTGGTACAACCACTCTGGAAATTAGTTTGGCGGTTCCTCAGAAAATTGGACATAGTTCTACCCAAAAATACAGCAATACCAATCCTGGGCATATACCCAAAAGATGCTCCAACTTATAAAAAGGGCACATGCTCCAGAATGTTCATAGCAGCCTTATTTATAATAGCCGGAAGCTGGAAAGAACCCAGATGTCCCTCAACAGAGGAATGGATACAGATAATGTGATACATTTACACAATGGAGTACTACACAGCTATTAACAACAATACATTCATGAAATTCTTAGACAAATGGTTGGATTTGCAGGATATCATCCTGAGTGAGGCAACCCAATCACAAAAGAAAACATATGATATGCACTCATTGATAAGTGGATATTTGCCCAGAAGCTCAGAATACCCAAGATACAATTTGCAAAACACATGAAACTCAAGAATAAGGAAGACCAAAGTGTGGACACTTTGATTCTTCTTAGAAGGGGGAACAAAATACCCGTGGAAGGAGTTACAGAGACAAAGTGTGAAGCAGAGACTGAAGGAATGACCATCCAGAGACTGCTCCATCTGGGGCTCCATCCCATAAACAACCACCAAACCCAGATACTATTGCAGTTGCCAACAAGAGCTTGCTGACAGGAGACTTATAATAGCTATCTCCTGAGAGGCTCTGCCAGTACCTGTCTAATACAGAAGTGGATGCTCATAGTCATCCATTAGATGGAGCACAGGGTCCCCAATGAAGGAGCTAGAGAAAGTACCCAAGAAGCTGAAAGGGTTTGCAGCTCCCTTGGAGGAACAACAATACGAACTAACCAGTAACCCTAGATCTCCGTAGGACTAAACCACCAATCAAAGAAAACACACGGAGAGACTCATGGTTGTTGCTGCATATGTAGTTGAGGATTGCCTAGTTGGTCCTCAATGGGAGGAGATGCCCTTGGTCCTGTGCAGGTTCTATGCCCATTATAGGGGAATGCCCGGGCCAGGAAGTGGGAGTGGGTGGGTTGGGGAACAGGGGGAGGGGGAGGAGATGGGGGATTTTTGAAGGGAAACTAGGCAAATTGATAACATTTGAAATGTAAATAAAGAAAATATCTAATTAAAAAACAACAAACAAACAAACAAACCTCTCTGGAAACAGTGAAACAGGCCTACGTGGCCATGGAGATTGATTTGCTAGGATAGGAAGTTAGGGAAGTTCACTCACCTCAAAACTCTCCCAAAGTAACTGATCCAGGGATGAATGAAGATACACAAATATCATCTGATTGCTGTACCTTCTCCAATAAGGGGCATGATTTTAAGGGTCATGGGTTGAAGGGCATGTGGGGTTCAGAGCCCTCAAGTTTAGAGTAAGCCAAAGCAGATGCTGCCTTAGTAGCCTTCACATTTCTGCAATAAAAATACTTTGAAAAAGGCACCTTAAGGAAGAAAGGGCTGATTTTGGCTTAGCGTTCCAAAGTTCAACAGTTCATCATGATGGCAGCTGCCAGAAGAAAGCCTGTTTGCAGAAGCAGGAGTTAGACTGGACACATCACATCCACAGTCAGGAGTTAGACTGGACACATCACAACCACAGTCAGGAGTTAGACTGGACACACATCAGAGCCACAGTCAGGAGTTAGACTGGACACATCACAACCACAGTCAGGAGTTAGACTGGACACACATCACAACCACAGTCAGGAAGCAGAGAGGAAACAGGAAGCAGTTCCAGATCACTATGCACCTTATATTTGAAAATAATTTATTTGTGTGTATGTGTGTGTGTGCACCATGGCAAACATGTATGTCAGAGGATACCATGTGACGTTTGTTCTTTCTATCCCTCCATGTTTTAGGTTCTGGGGCTTGAACTCAGGTCATCAGCCTTGCCAGCAAGCATCTTTATAAACTGAGCTCTTTTACTATCTTCCAATTTACTTTCTGAGATAGGATCTTTTACCGAACTGGACACTCACTAATTTGGCTTGACCCTGGTCATTGAGTCCCCAGGGTCTGCTTGTGTATGCTTCCCTCCCCTGTGCTGGGGTTGTAGGTATGCATCCCGACATCCAGCTGCAGGCGGTGCTAGACAATGAGTCTCAGGTCCTTGGCCTTGTCCTTGTGTAGTAGGCACTTTCAACCCAGCCACTCCTAGCCCCTCTCGCTTTTCAGTGTGTGGCTTTAGTTTTCTTCTCTATCATCAGCCCCTCAAGGATTACCATTTTCAGGCCCCAATTACCTGGCATAGACTCAGCTTCTGACCTCTGTACATGCTCATCTTCACAGAAAATCTACTCACACTTTCAGTACTTGACTCCTCCCCTGGGAGTTAGAGCACCAGTCCTCCACACCTGCAGGAAACGCTGTCTTTGTTCATGGGCTGGGGGAGTTCTCCAACTGTTACCTGCAGTCATGAGTTTTGGAAGTCATTGTTTGCCTTTCTTCATTTCAGAACCCATCCATCAATTTCTCAATAGAAAGAAGGTGTTTACTAGTGAACTTTAACCTTTCTGAGGTCAAGAGCCCCAGGAAGCAATTTCCTGGATTTAGAAAGGTAAGGACCAAATCTTTCCCAGCTGACCTCTGAGGTAGAAGGGAAGCCTTACATTCTTAACCCATTCTCTGTTAAGTCCTGTCTCTTCTCATGCTTCAGTTCTAATGGTTGCCATAGCTGCCCCCACAACTTCTATAGCTCACTCACAAAAACCGCATGTCTTAGTAATTTCACTCATTCACTGAACAGATTTTCTTCCATTTTATGTCGTGTGCCAGTCTTTGTGACAAAGCTGAACACTGGAAGAAACTAGAGTCTCCACCCTCAGATACTCAGATTAGATGGAGAGGCCCACAGAAATTATTGATTGCTAGGATACAGGTTCGAAATGCATAGGGAGCTTGAGTATTGTTGTGGTAAATAACAAGATATACCTCAACAAACAACTTCTAAGTAATTAGTTAATGGTCACTCAAGAGTAATACTTCTCAAGGAAAGGAGCAGGCTTAAGGGAGGGGAGAGCCAACAATGGATGGAATGTCTTGTATTTTCTCTCATGCAGAATCAATTGTGTGTGTGTGTGTGTGTGTGTGTGTGTGTGTGTGTGTGTGTGTTGACATGAAAGTAAGGAGAAGGATGTAGGAAGGTAGAGAAGTATGGAGAGGGGTCAATATAACTAAGGTACAATACCTACATGTATGAAAACATCATAGTGGAGCTCATACATTTATGTTAACAACAACAGTGCAAAGTTAGGAAAATAACACTTAGGAGTGAAGTTAACCCAGAAGACGATAAACTGAAACACCACATACTCAAACAAATAAATGAAGAGATAATCTATGTTCACAAACTGGAACAATTAATATTGTTTCTATTATTCAAAATTATCTTCAGATTTAATGCAATTTCTATGAAAGTTGCATGGCATTTCTCCCCAACTAAAAAAGGAAAAATATTTACAAAAGCATTCTTAATTAAAAAAGAACACAGCTGGAGGCTTCCCTTTTCCTGTCTTCAAACTATACTACAAATCTAGTGTTCAAAACAATGCTATTGGCCCAAGGAGAGACACACAAACTAACAGAGCAAATCAATCACTCGCCAATGGGGAATTAATTTTCAACAAAGTTGCCAAGAGTGCCCAGGACAGGGCATGCTCTTCAGTAAATGATGGATACCCACATGCACAAGAGGACCAGGCCAGACATGGCACACGAGGAGAGGCACTTCTTGCCAGATGACCTGAGTCCCATCACCAGAACCCACCTTTCGAAACAAAAGGCCTGGGTACCACAAGTTGTCCCCACATGTTCATTCACGTGCCATGTGATGCATGAGCCCGCACCCATATCAATACAGAATAAATGAGTGAATAAATGCATGTAATAAAACTTAAAAACAGAATGGAATTAGATCTTTGTCTTACACCACATAAAAATCAACTCAGAATGGATGAAAAACTTAAGCGGAGGGCCTGCAATTATAAAGCTATGAAATAAAAAGTAAAAAAGAAGAAACACTCTTTAACATTGGTCTGATTAATGCCTTTTTAAAGCCTAAAGCCCAAAACTTGGGCAACAAAATAAAAAAAAATAGAAAGAAGGAATTCCATCCAAATAAAGGGCTTCAGTAGAGCAGGAGGGAAATATCAGTGAACTAGATTTGTAATCAGGAATTAATACTAAAACACACAAGGAGCTCAACAACTCAGTCACAGGACATGAGCAACCCAAAGAGAAGGCTAGCAGAAGACTGAGTCAGAAGACATCTCTTGCACTCCTCCTCCTCCTCCTCCACCTCCTCCTTCTCCTCATCCTCCTCCTCCTTCTCCTCCTTCTCCTCCTCCTCCTTCTCCTCCTCTCCTTCCTCCTCCTCCCCTTCCTCCACCTCCTCCTCCTTCTCTTTCTCCTTCTTCTCCTCCTCTCCTTCCTCCTCCTCCCCTTCCTCCACCTCCTCCTCCTTCTCTTTCTCCTTCTTCTCCTCCTCTCTTTCCTCCTCCTCCCCTTCCTCCACCTCTTCCTCCTCCTCCTCCTTCCCTTCCTCCTTCTGTTTATCAAGACAAGGTTTTCTAACAGCTCTGGCTATCCTGGAACTCACTATCTAGACTAGGTTGGCCTAGAACTCACAGAGATCCACGTGCCTCTGCCTCCTGAGTGCTGGGATTAAAGTAGTACACCACCACCTCCTGGCTTAAAAATGAGTATTTTGGGGGAAAACGGGGAATAAGACACTTCTCAACCTAATATGTATGATTGGAAGCAGGTGCACGAGAAACTGCTCAGCATGATAAATCACCAGGGTCCATAAATGCCCATCAAAATTACTGTGAGGGAGCTGGAGAGATGGCTCATCAGTTGAGAGCCTGTGCTCCCTTGCAGAAGGTCAGAGGTCAGTTCCCAGCACCCTCTTCTGATGACTTATGACTACCTGTAACTCAGCTCCAGGACATCTGCCACCTTCTTCTGGTCATGATGAGCATCTACACATACACATGCATATCTACACATGCACATGCATGTATCTATACATACACATGTATGTATCTATACATACACATGCATATATCCATACACATACATGCATGTATCCATATATACACATAAATAAACAAATTAAATCTTGAACAAAATCCATTGTGAGATATGTCACTCAAGGATTGGCCAGGGCAAAGAAAAGGAGGAACACAATAGCACTGTTGTAGAACACAGATTAATGCAGCTATTATGGAAAACACTATGAGAGTTTTTCCAAGAAAAAGAAAAGCTACAAACAGTACTATGTGTGATCTAGCTACTGGGCTGCTGGGTATATCTCAAAACGAAATGTAGAAGAGATATTTGCAATCTCCTGCTCATTACAGCAGTACCTAAAATAGCTAAGATATACCTCATTGATACCTGAAGACTAAAAAGAATGTGGTACACACACACACACACACACACACCAAATGGTATTGTTTACTGCTCTAGAGATAGTCAGACCTGGCAGAATGGGACCAATAAATGAGGTAGACTAAGGTCTCATGCACTATCCAAGTTCATTTAGAGCATCAGACAATTTATACTCTGAGGGTTAAGAGGACTCAGTTGAGTGAAATGTACAATCAAAAGGGCAAGCTGCAAAAGTCTCATGCTACAAAAACATATTTTTTTCATAATGGCATATAAACAAACAAAAGTAGCCAGATGTAATAAATAATCTAAAATAAGTTCATTACTATCCACTACACCTGGGAGAGACACAAAAACACAGTCTAAAACAATCCCATGTTTTGAAGAAACTGAGGTCACAACACTCCTGTCTCTTTTTCTTGGCGTTTTCTTATAAGCACTCAGAATTTTCCTCACATGACTTCATTCTAGAACTGTGTTCCTGTTCTGACAGATATAGGTATACATAATGAAAATTATATAGATATAAGTGCATTTCATTCTTAAAAAGAAAAGAGAAAGAAAAATTGCTCTTTGTAGCAATATAGATAATGTGGAAGCAATATATATTATGAAATAAACCAGGCACAAAAATATTTAAAATAATCTATGATCTCACATGCGTGTTGCTGTGGTTCGCATGAAAAAAGTCCTGTGTGAGGAGAATGAGGCTCCTGTGTTTGAACACTTCCATGGTCCCCAGCTGGTGTCACCATTTAGGGAGCTTGTGGAACCCTTTAGGAGGTGGGACCTTGGGAGGAAGTGGGCCACTGGGGTGGACCTCCGGGTTACATACCCATGCCTCACTCTTATTCACTCTTTGCTTCCTGTCTGTGGATACCATGTGACCAGCCAGCCCCCTCTCCTTCCTGTCTGTGGATACCATGTGACCAGCCAGCCTCTGTCTGGCCACTGTAACTTTCTAGGACTGTAAGCCAGAGAAATCTTTGTGTTCCTAAGTTGCTTTTGTCACAGTAGTTGATCACACCAATTGGAAAATAAACTAGGACATATGTGAAATCTAAAAAAGTGAACGCAAGGCTTGGGGTGGGAATAGAGTATTACCAAAGGTTAGTGAGGAGGTGGGATGTTGCATAAAAGACAAGAAAATTCAGTTAGCTAGGAGGCATTTCAGAACTCTAACCTGTAACATGGTGCATATGGTTAATAATTCAACACTGAATTATACTTTTGAAAATAGCTAGAAGAGTAGATTTCCTTACCATAAAAAATGCTAAGTCAGTGAGCTAACATAGGGCATTATACCATGTATGCATATTT